>NC_053393.1:460167278-460349470 GCF_905171765.1 Bufo bufo
ATATCTGTGACATCCAGTGTACTTTTTCCGTAGATGTGTCCACTGCGAACAATGACATTAGCTGCACTACATCTCCTGTGTAACATGTGCACATCCAAAAAATATCAGTGACATCCAGAGTACGGTGTCCGCTGCGGACAGTAACATTACCTGGGGTACATCTCCTGGGTAACATTTTCACATCCCAAATACCTGTGACATTCCCTGTAATTTTATATTAGCCGCTGCTGACATCAGTGACATTATCTGGGGTATATCTCCTGTGTGACTTTTCCACATTCCAAATAACTTTTTTTTTGCACATACACTTAGAAATCCTACGGTATTGTACGTGTGACCAACTTTCAAGAATATATAACATTTAATATGAAGAAGGCGAGCAGTAAGGGACAAGGAAGTGGCCGTGATGATGATGCACGCAGAGACCGTGGCCATGGGCACGTTGAAACTGTGCCTGCTGCCAGAGCACAAGAAAAACAATCATCCACCATACCTAGCTTCATGTAACCGTTTGCAGGGCTGCGCAGGACAATGCTCCAGAAGTCAGACCAGTGTGACCAGGTGGTCGGTTGGATTGCAGCAGATAATGCTTCCAGTCAGTTAAGCACCATGCTGTCTTCCATCAATAGTGATGGACGAACATTGGCCGGGACGATTCGCGAACGCGATCAAATGTTCGCGAACCGCAAGGTCCCAAACATTAGGCATTCACCGGACAGAAAACAACAAGTAATTATGTGGCTGGAGGTACATTAGGCGGTCACCGTATAACAATTTTACTGTTGGCCAGTTATATTACAGGACCAAAAATTATGCATTCAATGTACATAAATGATAAAGTGATTATGTGGCCAGAGGTATATGAGACGGTCAATGGATATCAATTTTAATGCAGGCCAGTGGACTACAGGCCCTAGAAATTATTCATTCACAGTACAGAAAAGCACAATTAATGATGATGTTGCTGGAGGTAAATTAGGCGGTCACCGTATAATAAATTTACTGTTTGCCAGTTAGATCACAGGCCCCAAAAATTATGCATTCACCGTACATAAATGATCAAGTGATTATGTGACTAGAGGTACATTTAATATCAATTTTACTGCAGGCCAGTGTAGTACAGGCCCCAAGCATTAGGAATTCACTGGACAGAAAAGAGCAAGTAATTATGTGGCTGGAGGTATATTTAACGGTAGAGATGTCGCGAACATAAAATTTTCCGTTCGCGGACGGCGAACGCGAATTTCTGCAAATGTTCGTGAACGGTCGAACCGGGCGAACCGCCATAGACTTTAATAGGCAGGCGAATTTTGATACCCACAGGGACTCTTTCTAGCCACAGTAGTGATGGAAAAGTTGTTTCAAGGGGACTAACACCTGGATTGTGGCATGCCGGAGGGGGATCCATGGGAAAACTCCCATGGAAAATTACATAGTTGACGCAGAGTTGGATTTTAATCCATAAAGGGCATAAATCACCTAACAATCCAAAGTTTTTTTTAAACAACGTGGTTTAAAACATCCAGTGTGTGTATACGATCAGGTATGATGTTGTATCGATCAGGTAGTGTAAGGGTTACGCCCGCTTCACAGACATTGACAGACCAAACTCCCCTTTTAATGCACCGCAAACAACCGCAAACAGTCCATTTGCCCAACCGCAAACTTCCCATTTGCACAAGGTTGGATACCAAGCTAGCCATGTCCCGTTGATGTCATTGAAGGTTTCTTCCTCCACCCAGCCACGTACAACACCAAGGGTCCACGAAAGGTGAATTGAATTGATTTTTGGAACGGGGAGATGGTTAAAAAAACGCTGGCTCTCTCCCCTTTGTTTGAATCCACGCCACGGTCACTGCGTCTGCGCCGTGCAATTTACTGTCACACCCGATATGAGTGGTATTTTCTGTAGTTCTCTCTTCTCATCAGTTTAATCCCTGTTACGTCCCCAATCTGGGGTCCATTTATTAAATTGATTTTTTGAACGGGGAGATGGATAAAAAAACGCTGGCTCCCTCCCCTTTGTTTGAATCCACGGTCACTGCGTCTGCGCCGTGCAATTTACTGTCACACCCGTGAGTGGTATTTTCTGTAGTACTATTCTAATCAGTTTAATCCCTGTATGGTCCCCAATCTGGGATCCATTTATTAAATGGATTTTTCGAACGGGGAGATGGTTAAAAAAAACGCTGGCTCCCTCCCCTTTGTTTGAATCCACGCCACGGTCACTGCGTCAGCGCCGTGCAATTTACTGTCACACCCGATATGAGTGGTATTTTCTGTAGTACTATTCTCATCAGTTTAATCCCTGTTACGTCCCCAATCTGGGGTCCATTTATTAAATAGATTTTTCGAACGGGGAGATGGTTAAAAAAACGATGGCTCCCTCCCCTTTGTTTGAATCCACGCCACGGTCACTGCGTCTGCACCGTGCAATTTACTCACACACCTGTGAGTGGTATTTTCTGTAGCACTATTCTCATCAGTTTAATCCCTGTATGGTCCCCAATCTGGGATCCATTTATTAAATTGATTTTTCGAACGGGGAGATGGTTAAAAAAACACTGGCTCCCTCCCCTTTGTTTGAATCCACGCCACGGTCACTGCGTCTGCGCCGTGCAATTTACTGTCACACCTGATATGAGTGGTATTTTCTGTAGTACTATTCTCATCAGTTTAATACCTGTTACGTCCCATATCAGGGATTGCCTTTTGTGAAAAAATTTTTAGGCCGGGTACCTTCGACTGCCTTCACAGTGACAGACCAAACTCTGATACACCAAACTGAATTGATTTTAGGAACCGGGAGATGGAAAAAGCAGCTTGGTCGGTCCTCTTACTCCCAAGTTGGGGCACTGCGCGTGCACGGAGCAATGTGCTGTGACACCCTATATGAGTGGTGTCTTAACTAGTACTATTCCTATCAGTTTAATCCCTGTTACGTCCCCTATCCGGGGACGTGTGTCGAATTGATTAACCATTGTCGAATTAACGAACCATTACGACATCCTGGAATAATTTAGTTCTGAGCTTTGTACTTGTTTTGTATTGGAATTGATGGGGATTTTTTTAATTGTCTGCATTATTTCTAATAAACTATTGAGACTTTATTATGTTTTTTTATTTTATGTATTTAAAACCCACCCATACAACTTAAAAAAAAAAATGAAAAAAATTATGTTTTTTCTATGAAAAATTATCCAGCCGATCGCTTTTGGTCTGATCATAATGAAGCAACGGCCCTATCATCTGGGGTGTGGCAAAATTGCCAACACACTCATAGAGGGGATGATCGCTTCATTGTGATACGCAAGCCCCTTCACCACAACAAGGTAACGATCACAAAGGGGAATTGACACTTGTATGTGCCTTTTTTTTTTGTTTTGTTTTTGCAACCACAGTGCAGCACCAGAGGCCAGAAAAATTAGGCATGTACACATGCCTAAAAAATAATGTTATTGTTGCAGCCACTGTTGTAGCAGCGGCCGGAAAAAATTGATGTTTTCAAGGCAGAAAGGTGACTAAAACATTGCGGCTTGAACCCTAGTTGGTGGCGGAGAATTCACGAAAGTCATCAGGTATGCAGACATTAAATACAGCAGCGTGGGGACCATTTTGAGGCCAAGGCATGTCATCAGGCCTTTTGTTAGTCAAACATATCCCCCACTGTCAGTCCCTTCGGGATCCATGCTTCATTCATCTTAATGAAGGTGAGGTAATCAACACTTTTTTGACCGAGGCGACTTCTTTTGTCAGTGACAATGCCTCCTGCTGCACTGAAGGTCCTTTCTGACAGGATACTTGAAGCGGGGCAGGCCAGAAGTTCTATCGCAAACTGGTATAGCTCAGGCCACAGGTCAAGCCTGCACACCCAGTAGTCAAGGGGTTCATCGCTCCTCAGAGTGTCGATATCTGCAGTTAAGGCGAGGTAGTCTGCTACCTGTCGGTCGAGTCGTTCTCTAAGGCTGGATCCCGAAGGGCTATGGCGATGTGTAGGACTGAAAAATCTCCGCATGTCCTCCATCAACAACACATCTGTAAAGCGTCCTGTCCTTGCCGCCGTGGTCGTGGTAGGAGGATTACTTTCACCTCTTCCCCTGTTAGATTCCCGTTGTGCTGTGACATCCCCCTTATAAGCTGTGTAAAGCATATTTTTTAGTTTTGTTTTGAACTGCTGCATCCTTTCTGACTTTCGGTAATTTGGTAACATTTCTGCCACTTTCTGCTTATACCGGGGGTCTAGTAGCGTGGCCACCCAGTACAGGTCGTTCTCATTCATCCTTTTTATACGAGGGTCCCTCAACAGACATGACAGCATGAAAGACAAGTCAAAGTTTACTCAATGATGATGTATAGGGGGCGGACCGAACATCGCATATGTTCACCCGCCGCGGCGAACAAGCTATGTTCGCCGGGAACTATTCGCCGGCTAACTATTCGGGACATCTCTATTAGACGGTCATATGATATCAATTTTACTGCAGGCCAGTACAAATAGATGTCAAATATATATGTTTAAAAGAACAAAAAATATAAAATTGGATTAAAAACATGGCTAACGAAATCCTCCCTCTTGAAAAAACCCCAAATGATAATAGTTGAAATTTGATAATACATGGTCATCACAGGTGTTGAATTCCTTCGAGGTCCCAAACATTAGGCATTCACGGACAGAAAATGCCTTTCATGCCGCTGCATTTATCAAGACAGGGGCCATTATTTGTTCTGGGTGGTGGCGGATATTTGTGGGCTGTCATGAGGAAATTCAATTAAATGTGGTCATCACAGCTGTTGAATTCCTCCGAGATCAATGCCTCATTCATTTTTAGAAATGTAAGGTAGTCCACACTGTCATGAGCTAGGCGAGTGCACTTATCGGTCACGATCCCCCCTGCTGCGCTGAACGTCCTTTCGGACAGGACACTCGAAGAGAGGCAAGCCAAGAGTTCCATGGCAAATTGTGCCAGTTTTGGCCACAGGTCAAGCCTGCACACACAGTAGTCGAGGGGTTCCTCCCTTTTCAGAGCGTCCACATCGGCCGTTAACCTGATGTAGTCAGACACCTGTCGGTCTAGGTGTTGCCTGAGGCGGGATCCGGAGGGTGGCTGTCGATGGGTTGGCTGTAAGAATGATCTCATATCCAAAGTGACCAATACATCTTCAAACCTCCCTCTTCTTGCATGCGCTGTTGGATTGGTACTTGCAACGGTTTCTCTTTCGGTGTAAATTCCTCTGCCAGCACCTGCAACAGCAGAATGCAGCATCTCTCGCAGCAAGAACTGGAAATGCTGCATTCTGACAGCCTTCTGTGATGCTGGTAGCATGTCCTCCATTTTGTGTTTGTACCGGGGATCTAAGTACGTTGCCACCCAGTAATGTTCTTTTCCCTTTATGCTTTTTATACGGGGGTCCCTCTACAAATACTGGAGCATGAAGACCCCCATTTGCACTAAATTGGAAGTGGTGGAGCGGCCTGGCTCCTGCTCATCGCCCAGGAGAATGTCGTCATCGCTCGCCTCCCCCCATCCACAGACAACACCAAGGATCCCTGAAAAGTTTAAAGCCTACTCTTCTTGCCCCCCCCCCCCCCCCCCAGGCACCACCCTCCCCTGACTCCTCTTCAGACTCCTGCTGACTTGTTTCAGATGGAGTAGCCCCCCCTGGGAATTCATTCAGCATTGCGACTTCCTCATCTTCCTGAACCTGCTCCTCGACGGACTGATCAATGACACGACGCAATGCATGCTCCATAAAGAAGGCGTAAGGTATGATGTCACTGATGGCGCCCTAGCTGCGACTGACCAGTTTGGTGATCTCATCAAATGGCCGCAGAAGTCTGCATGCATCGTGCATGAACAGCCACTGGCGTGGTGAAAAAAAAAGCAAGCTCCCAGAACCTTTCCTGCCGCAGAGTTTGTACAGGTAGTCGTTAACGGCACATTTCTGCTGGAGAAGCCTATCAAGCATATACAAGGTGGAGTTCCAGCACGTCGGGCAGTCACAAATCAGACGTCTGATGGGCAAGTGGTGTCGCTGCTGAACGCCAGCAAGGTGAGCCATGGCCGTGTAAGATCTTCTAAAAAACGGTCAGAGATTTTCCTGGCCTGCTGCAAGACATCCTGGACGGGGTATTTGGCAACGAATCGCTGCACGACTAAGTTCAGGACGTGTGCCATGCATGGCACATGTGTCATTTTGCCCTGTTTCAGTGCGCTTAGCAGATTGGCACCGTTTTCGCACACCACTTTACCAACCGTCAAATTGAGCAGGGTTAGCCACTGATCGGCCTGTGACCACAGAGCTGAAAGCAGTGCAGGACCGGTGTGGCTCTTGGCTTCCAGGCACAACAACTGCAGCACAGCATGGCAACGTCTCACCGGGCACGTCAAACAGGTTCTGGGGAGGTTGGGGGGAGCAGCAGAAGAGGCAATAGCAGTGGGAAAGGATTTTTCAGCCAAGGAGGAGATGGAGGAGGAGAAGAAGAGCAGGCCTGCATGCAATCCGTGGCGTTAACACCAAATCTACACGAGTGCCACGGGTTACATGCTTGACGGCCATCAGAAGTTTCACCCAGTGGGCAGTAAAAGTTATGTACCTTCCCTGCCCGTGTTTGCTAGACCACGTGTGGTCAGATGTATCTAGGCACCGACACTGTGTGCCAGAGATATATTCAATTGCCGCTGAACATGGCCATATAGCTCTTGGATTCCCTTCTGGGAGAAATATTTCCTTCCGGGGACTTTCCATTGCGGTGTGCCAATGGCCACAAATTTTTTAAAGGCCTCTGAGTCCACCAGTTTATATGGCAGTAATTGGCGGGCTAGTAGTTCCAACAAGCCAGCGGTCAGCCGTTGAGCAAGAGGGTTATCCAGCGTCAACTTTTTACGCTCAAACATTTGGGCCACGGAAGCCTGCCTTCTGCCAGATGAACGTGACAATGGCATAGTGGAAGGTGGAGTGGAGGACAAATGGGAGGAGAGAGGAGAAGGAGAAGAGGCAGGACGTGGAGCACCGGGAGTGTGGCTTTGTGGGTTCTAACTGCGTTGCTCCCACTGGGCTCGGTAATGGGAGGCCAGGTGCCTTCTTAAGGTGGTCGTCCCTAGGCGAGTGTTGTGCTTACCTCGACTTATGCGTTGAAAGCACAGGCTGCAGATGGAAACACTATTGCAAGATGTGACCGTTCATGGTGGATGGCTTGCTCCAGATACATTTGCAGTCTGCTTTTTGCCTCCTCTGCACTGTGAGTTCTGCCTGCTTCTCCTCTTTATCTGCTGCTCGTCTCTCCCTTTGAAATCCCCTCCTCTTCCTCTCTTGTGGGCACCCACGTGACGTCTATCAACACGTCATCATCACCACCACTGACATTAGCGATCTCGGAGTAGGCAGTAACAGCGGGAACCACCCTTCTTGGGCTGATCTTGGTACTGTCGTCAGACCGCTGGGTGGCAGCCGTTGCTACCTCCTCTTCGTCATCCGATGCCAAGAATGGCTGAGCATCTGTAAGGTCTGGGAATGAATGGGAAAATAATTCCTATGACTCAAGTGGAGGGGCTATGGTGGTGGTGGTGGTGGTGTCTTTGGGGGTGCACACAGCAGAGAGTGAGAAGGGTGCAGATACAGAGAATGAGGAGGGTGCAGAAGCGGAAGGCTGAGTGAGCCACTCAACCAAGTCTGGTGCGTCCTTTGACATAATCGCACGCAACTTCTCCAACTTCCCACAGCCTGCTTCTTCCTCTGCCTGTCATTTTTAAAATGATGCTGTGCCAAATTCCCTAGAGAAGAGCAGTATTTGTGGAAGCAGGTACAAACCGGATTCCAAAAAAGTTGGGACACTATACAAATCGTGAATAAAAACTGAATGCAATGATGTGGAGGTGCCAACTTCTAATATTTTATTCAGAATAGAACATAAATCACGGAACAAAAGTTTAAACTGAGAAAATGTACCATTTTAAGGGAAAAATATGTTGAATCAGAATTTCATGGTGTCAACAAATCCCAAAAAAGTTGGGACAAGGCCATTTTCACCACTGTATGGCATCTCCCCTTCTTCCTACAACACTCAACAGACGTCTGGGTACCGAGGAGACCAGTTTCTCAAGTTTAGAAATAGGAATGCTCTCCCATTCTTGTCTAATACAGGCCTCTAACTGTTCAATCGTCTTGGGCCTTCTTTGTTGCACCTTCCTCTTTATGATGCGCCAAATGTTCTCTATAGGTGAAAGATCTGGACTGCAGACTGGCCATTTCGGTACCCGGATCCTTCTCCTACGCAGCCATGATGTTGTGATTGATGCAGAATGTGGTCTGGCATTATCTTGTTGAAAAATGCAGGGTCTTCCCTGAAAGAGATGACTTCTGGATGGGAGCATATGTTGTTCTAGAACCTAAATATATTTTTCTGCATTGATGGTGCCTTTCCAGACATGCAAGCTGCCCATGCCACACGCACTCATGCAACCCCATACCATCAGAGATGCAGGCTTCTGAACTGAGCGTTGATAACAACTTAGGTTGTCCTTGTCCTCTTTGGTCCGGATGACATGGCGTCCCAGATTTCCAAAAAGAACTTAGAATCGTGACTCGTCTGACCACAGAACAGTCTTCCATTTTGCCACACTCCATTTTAAATGATCCCTGGCCCAGTGAAAACGCCTGAGCTTGTGGATCTTGCTTAGAAATGGCTTCTTCTTTGCACTGTAGAGTTTCAGCTAGCAACGGCAGATGGCACGGTGGATTGTGTTCACTGACAATGGTTTCTGGAAGTATTCCCGAGCCCATTCTGTGATTTCCTTTACAGTAGCATTCCTGTTTGTGGTGCAGTGTCGTTTAAGGGCCCGGAGATCACGGGCATCCAGTATGGTTTTACGGCCTTGACCCTGACGCACAGAGATTGTTCCAGATTCTCTGAATCTTCGGATGATGTTATGCACAGTTGATGATGATAGATGCAAAGTCTTTGCAATTTTTCGCTGGGTAACACCTTTCTGATATTGCTCCACTATCTTTCTGCGCAACATTGTGGGAATTGGTGATCCTCTACCCATCTTGGCTTCTGAGAGACACTGCCACTCTAAGAAGCTCTTTTTATACCCAATCATGTTGCCAATTGACCTAATTAGTGTTAATTGGTCTTCCAGCTCTTTGTTATGCTCAAATTTACTTTTTCCAGCCTCTTATTGCTACTTGTCCCAACTTTTTGGGGATTTGTTGACACCGTGAAATTTTGAATCAACGTATTTTTCCTTTAAAAATGATACATTTACTCGGATTAAACGTTTGATCTGTCATCTACGTTCTATTACAAATAAAATATTGACATTTGCCATCTCCACATCATTGCATTCAGTTTTTATTCACAATTTGTTTAGTGTCCCAACATTTTTGGAATCCGGTTTGTATATCGCAGGCCTCAATCAGTATTTTGTGGAAGCAGGTATATAGAACCCCTTAATCAGCATTTTGTAGAAGCAGGTATATCGCACCCCTCAATTATTATTTTGTAGAAACAGGTATATAGAACACCTGAATCAATATTTGGTTGAAGCAGGTACTGTATATCACACCCCTCAATCAGTATTTTGTGGAAGCAGGTATATCAAACCCCTCAATCAGTATTTGGTGGAAGCTGGTATATTGCACCCCTCAATCAGTATTTTGTGGAAGCGGGTATATCAAACCCCTCAATCAGTAATTTGTAGAAGCAGGTATATCCCACCCCTCAATCAGTATTTTGTTGAAACAGTTACAGTGCCTTGCAAAAGTATTCACCCCCCTTGACTTTTTTCGTATTTTGTTACATTATAGTCTTGAATTCAATGTAGACAATAGTCTAAGTTGGTGAAATGAAATGAGAAAAATATATAAATAAAACTATTGTTTAGAAATAGAAAACAGAAAATTGGCATGTGCGTATTTATTAAGAAGCCCATAAAATGCTCTCGTGCAACCAAGTACATTCCACCTGTGTGCAATCTAAGTGCCACATGATCTTTCATTACATATACACATCTTTTTTGAAAGGCTCCAGAGGCTGCAACACCTAAGCAAGAGGCATCACTAACCAAACACTGCCATGAAGACCAAGGAACTCACCAAAGGAGTAAGGGACAATGTTGTTGAGAAGTCAGGGTTAGGTTATAAAAAAATATCCAAATCTTTAATGATCCCCAGGAGCACTATCAAATCTATCATAGATGTAAAGAACATGGCACAACAGCAAACCTGCCAAGAGACGGCCGCCCACCAAAACTCATGGACCAGGCAAGGAGGGCATTAATCAGAGAGGCAGCAAAGAGACCTAAGGTAACCCTGGAGGAGCTGTAGAGTTCCACAGCAGAGACTGCAGTATCTTTACATAGGATGACAATAAGTCGTACGCTCCATAGAATTGGACTTTATGGCAGAGTGGCCAGAAGAAAGCCATTACTTTCAGCTAAAAACAAAAACGGCACATTGTGAGTTTGCTAAAAAGGCATGTGGGAGACTCCCAAAATATATGGAGGAAGGTGCCCTGGTCTGATGAGACTAAAATTTAACTTTTCGGCCATCAAAGAAAATGTTGTCTGGCGCAAACACAACACATCACATCACCCAAAGAACACCATCCCCACAGTGAAACATGGTGGTAGCAGCATCATGCTGTGGGAATGTTTTTCAGCAGCCGGGACTGGGAAACTGGTCAGAGTTGAGGGAAAGATGGATGGTGCTAAATACAGGGATATTCTTGAGCAAAACCTGTACAACTCTGTGTGTAATTTGAGGCTAGGACGGAGGTTCGCCTTCCAGCAGGACAATGACCCAAAACACACTGCTAAAGCAACACTTGAGTGGTTTAAGGGGAAACATGTAAATGTGTTGGAATGGCCTAGTCAAAGCCCAGATCTCAATCCAATAGAACATCTGTGGTCAGACTTAAAGATTGCTGTTCACAAGCGCAAACCATCCAACTTGAAGGAGCTGAAGCAGCAGTGCAAGCAGCAGTGCAAGAAGGAATGGGCAAAAATCCCAGTGGTAAGATGTGGCAAGCTTATATAGACTTATCCAAAGTGACTTGGAGCTGTGATTGCCGCAAAAGGTGGCTCTACAAAGTATTGACTTTAGGGGGTGGATAGTTATGCACATTGACCTTTTCTGTTATTTTGTTGTATTTGTTGTTTGCTTCACAATAAAAAAAAAACATCTTCAAAGTTGTTGGCATGTTCTGTAAATTAAATGATGCAGATCCTCAAACAATCCATGTTAATTCCAGGTTGTGAGGCACCAAAATACGAAAAAAGTCAAGGAGGGTGAATACTTTTGCAAGGCACTGTATATAGAACACCTGAAGCAATATTTTGTGGAAGCAGGTATATTCCACCTCTCAATCAGTATTTTGTGGAAGCAGGTATATCGCACCCCTCAAATCAGTATTTTGTAGAGGCAGGTATATAGAACCTCTTAATCAGTAATTTGTAGATGTAGGTATATCGCACCCCTCAATCAGTATTTTGTGAAAACAGGTATATAGAACCCCTGAATCAATATTTGGTGGAAGCAGGAAATTGCACCCCTCAATCTTTATTTTGTAGAAGCCGATGTATCGCAGGCCTCAATCAATATTTGGTGGAAGCAGGTATATCGCACCCCTCAATCAGTTTTTTTGGAGGAGAGTGGCATAGGAACTGGTGTTGCGAGCGATCAGGCTCCTGACCCAGAGACCATTGAGGAGGACATCAGTGATGAACAGACAGTACTCGATGATGATGATGATGTATCTGATCACACTTGGGAGCCGGGTGAATTAGGGGCTTCATCTTCATCATTGGGAGAAGAAAGTTGCTAGCGTGGCCAGGATTAAGCAGGGTGGCAGCAGTGGGAGGTCGGGAGCCAGGCATGCCTGTGGTAGACCACCCGCTTTGCAGGAGCCTACCTGCCCGGAAAGTAGTGGTGCAGGGGTTCACGGAAGCAGTGGGGGTAGCAGTCAGTCAGTAAGTGTTGAGGGTAAAATCACCTACTCGGCGGTGTGGCAGTTTTTTTCTAAGCCACCGGAAGAGGTGAACATGGCCATTTGTAGAATCTGTAGGCAGAAGGTGAAACATGGCCAGGGTGCCAATGTTGGCACCACTGCCCTGCGTCAATATATGCAGCGTCACCATAAAGAAGCCTGGGAGAATCGCGGCTCCAATGTGGTGGTAAAGCCTGCCACAGCAACCGCTGCATCACCCAGTGGCACGCACTCGATTTCAGGCAGTCAAAGCTCCACCACCTCAGCCGAAGGAAGCTGTCTGTCCTTCCCATCATATTCTGGTCCTGATGCTCCTGCTTCTCCTCCTACTCCTCGTCAGTCATTCTGTCAGCAATTGATCAGCAAAGCGATTGACAAGAGACAACAGTATGCGTGCACTCATCCAACGGTGCAGAAGCTGAATGTGCTCCTGGCTAAGTGCTGAAGTCCCTCCCTTTGCAAGTAGTGGACTCTGCACCTTTCAGAGAACTGATGGCTTGTGCCTAGCCAAGGTGAAGAGTCCCAATCCGTCATTTCTTTGCCAAAAAGGCAGTACCAGCTCTGCACACACGTGTAGAACAGAAGGTTGGCCAGTCCTTGAGCCTGTCGGTGTCTGCCAAAGTGCACGGCAGCGCCAACGTGTGGTGCTGTAACTACGGTCAGGGACAATACATGTCCTTTACGGCCCACTGGGTGAATGTGGTTCCTGCACAGCCACACCAGCAACTTGGCCAGGTGACGCCTCTTCAACCTCCACGTTCTCACGCCGTTGGTCCTCTGACAATGTCCGCCTCTGCTCCTCAGCCTCCACTGCAGAGACAATTCACAGTGCCCCTCCAGCATATCACATGTGCAGGGCACGGTGTTGTTACATTGTTCTGCACCTCGTTTGCTTGGGCAAACCGAGTCACAGAGGGGAGGAACTGCTCCGTGTCCATCAAGAAATTGAATCCTGGCTTTCTCCGCAACAACTTAAAATCGGAACCATGGTGACCGACAACAGGAAGAACATGGTGTCAGCACTGCATCAAGAAGGGCTGAGCCATGCGCCCTGCATGGCACACATGTTCAATCTGGTTGTCAAGCAGTTCCTAAAGTCTTCCACCCATCTGCAAGACATCCTATGGCCAGGAAAAATTGCATGCACTTCAGCCACTTGTAAAACACAAAGCACACCCTCCTTGAGCTGCAGCGGCAGAACGGCATCCCACAACGTAGGCTGATTTGCGATGTTTCCTCCATTTGGAATTCCATCCTCCATACGTTGGACCGACTATACGAACAGAGAAAGGCCATAAACGATTTCTTGATGTTCCAAGCTGACAGGAGTACTCCTCTGTGTAACTTCGATGTCAGCCAGTGGCAGCTCATGCGTGACACCTTCCGTTTGCTAAGGCCCTTTGAGGAGGCCACGTTACTTTTCAATCGCCAGGACTACGGGATTAACAACGTCATTCCACTGCTTCATGTCGTGGAACAGATGCTGGTAAATCTGGCTGGTCAGGGGACTGGAGATGCGCCGCCGAGCTCTCAAGGCCACATGTGCGCCGTGAGGGCTAAACTGGAGGAGGAGGAGAAGGAGGACATTGGAGCACAAGCAATGTGTAGCAAAATGGGTGGTTTTTCTACACAGGTGACAGGAGAGGAGGAACAGGAGCAGCCAGAGGAGCTACAGGGCGATGAGGAAGACGAGGCAGCAGACCCAGACACACCGTGGCAGTATGCAGTGGAGATGGAGGCAGGGAGTCCCTCTGAGTCACTTGCACAAATGGCCCGCTGCATGCTCACTTGCTTGCGTAGTGACAGCCGAATTGTCACCATTCTGCAGAGGGATGACTTCTGGGTCTCCACTACCTGTTCAAAATGGGCGACTTATTTTACACCCGCTGAAAGGGAGGACAAGCTGAACTACTTTAGAGACATCCTATGTAGTCAGTTGGCTGCTTACCATCTGTGCCATCGTCCATCCCCTTGCAGGTCTGACCGAAGGGGCCCTCTGCACTCATGTTCCTCTACCATGGCTGCTGCGGCAGGGTGGGGGGGTAGGAGCAGTTCCAGCTCTATCAGCAGCAACTTGAGTCTAGAGTCGCCCATGAGCAGCTTTATTCACCCGCCTAGTGAAGAAACTACCAGCATCAGCTAGACTTGGAACAGGACCTGAACCAGCAGGTGGTCGCATACTCGACCAGTACCCTGCCTCCCCACATTGAAGATTTGCTGGACTACTGGGCAGCCAAACTAGATTTGTGGCCACCACTGGCAGAGTTTTCCCTAGAAAAGCTGTCCTGCCCGGCCAGTAGTGTGGCATCAGCAGGCCCGGTGCTATAATAAGGCAGACCAAGCGGCTGCCTTAGTTAGGGCGCAGAGACGGGGGAACGGAAAAATGAAACTTTATTTTTTTTAATTCCACTTGGCTGTCTGCTGTGCAGGGCTGCGCACTATGTGCAGGGCTGCGCACCCGCCTGCTTTAAGAACTCAACTATCATCCCTGCACCGAAGAAACAGGGCGTTTCTGATCTAAACAACTTCCGGCCCGTGGTTCTGACTTCGGTGGTCATGAAGACCCTAGAGAATGTGGTCCTCTCCATCCTGAAGACCGCCACTCTGGACCGGCTGGAACCTTTGCAATTCGCCTACAGGGCAAACAGATCCACTGACGATGCGATTAACATGTGCCTAGAATACGTCACTGAACACCTTGACAAACCCAACACATACGCGAGAATCCTCCTTCTAGACTTCAGCTCGGCTTTTAATACCATCTCCCCCAGCATCCTGCAGAGGAACCTTATGGTGCTTGATGTGCACCCAACACTACGACATTGGATCATGGACTTTCTCACTAACAGGTCCCAGGTCGTCAGATTAGGCAATCTGACCTCCAAACCGAGGGTCACCAACACTGGCGCCCCTCAGGGACGTGTACTATCGCCGTTCCTGTTCTCTCTGTACACGAACGAGTGCAGATCAGAGGAGGCCTCAGTTAAAGTCATCAAGTTCGCAGATGACACCACACTCGTGGGCCTGATTAGCGACAACTACCGTAAGGAAATCAGGGTCAGCAACGGGTGTGGCTCGCACAATCTGGTCCTAAACGCCACAAAGACGGTCGAGCTGGTCGTCGACTTCAGGAAGGGAAGGGTAGTCCCCCCCGACCTATATTGATGGATCTGAAGTCGCAAGGGTACCCAGTGCCCGCCTCCTAGGCACGACAATCTCTGAGGACCTATCCTGGCGTCCCAACATCTCGTCCATCATAAAGAAGGCTCACCAGCGGCTCTATTTCCTTCGACAACTGAGGAAGTTTGGCATGGCTCAGGACCTACTGAAGTCCTTCTACTTTTGTACCATCGAGTCAGTATTGCGCTCGTCCCTTCTGGTGTGGTATGCCGGCTCATCAGCCAGTGACAAGCGCAAACTACAAAGGGTCATCAGCTCGGCGGAAAGAACTACTCGACTGCCACTACCACCCCTTGACTCTATCTTCTCCAACAGACTGCGCTCCAGGGCTCTGAAAATATCCAATGACCACTCCCATCCGGGCCATCATCTCTTCAGACGTCTAAAGTCCGGCCGCAGGTATTAGGCCATCCCTGCAAGGACATCGAGGAGGCTGAACACTTTCTTCCTAACGGCCGTCAGACTGCTGAACTCACCACGCCCCATCTCTCGCCCATAATCCCTCGCCCCTGATGTGCCCATTGCATAACCCTACCCCCCCTCCCACCCCTAGTACTATGCCTGTATCTGTGCCTAACCCAATTCCGAGCACGATCGACTGTGTTGGGTTTGGCGAATAAAGCTGATTCTGATGTGACCTCGCTGTGTGCAGTCTTCACAGCTGACAGCTGAGAACCAGGAAGAAGAGAGAGAGCGCTGGTGGTGAGGAGCGGCAGCGTCCAGGAACAGGAGAGGTAAGTTATTTTATTTGCGCTGATGGCTGACATAGGGGGGGCCCGATGGATGACATGGGGGGGGGCCCGATGGCTGACATGGGGGGCATGATGGCTGACATGGGGGGGCATGATGGCTGACATGGGGGGGGCATGATGGCTGACATGGGGGTACGATGGCTGACATGGGGGCCTTATGGCTGACATGGGGGCCTGATGACTGACATGGGGGCATGATGACTGACATGGGGGCATGATGGCTGACATGGGGGCATGATGGCTGACATGGGGGCTGATCTGAGGCATTAGTGGACTTATCTGAGGTCTGATTAACATTGGGGGTCTGATCTGAGGTCTGATTAACATTGGGGGTCTGATTACTGGTCTGACCTGAGGTTTATGAAATATTATCAGCTTATGGCTGACATGGGGGCATGATGACTGACATGGGGGCATGATGACTGACATGGGGGAATGATGGCTGACATGGGGGCATGATGGATGGGGGCTGATGGCTGACATTGGGGGCTGATGGCTGACATGGGGGGCTTATGGCTGACATGGGGGCATGGTGACTGACATGGGGGCATGATGGATGGGGGCTGATGGCTGACACAGAGGGCTGATCTGAGGCATTAGGGGTCTGATCTGAGGTCTGATTAACATTCGGGGTCTGAATGGGGCTGTGAGCTGAGGTCTGATTAACATTGGGGGTCTGATTGCTGGTCTGACCTGAGGTGTAATGGAAAAAAAATTTCTTCTTATGCGCCGGTGCGTCTTATAGGGCGAAAAATACAGTCCTCAAACCAGCGATTGTCTGAAGCAGAGAGAAGATACCAGGAAGGACCACACAGAGGAGAAGCCAGCTGCTGCAGACGGGACCAGGGCCAGGTGACCTGTGAGGGGGGGGGGGCAAAATGTAGCTTTGCTTGTGGCAAAAATCCTTGCACCAGCCCTGGGCATCAAAATGGGTGTTTAGTGCGGCGGGGGCCATAGTTACCCCAAGAAGAACTCGCCTGTCCACCCAAAATGTGGAGAGACTGACCTTTGTCAAGATGAATCAAGTGTGGATCAGCCAGGATTTCCACACACCAATGCCTGATGCATCAGACTAGATCATCCATGGTGCCACACCAACACTTTGACAAAAGAGACCGATTACTTCTGGCTACCTTCCTCAGCTACTATTCTGATGCTGCCAAGCGCCTGATGCCAAACATCTGATGCCAAGTGCTCCTTTCACCCACCATCTTCAGCTGGTGCTGGTATTGCCACCCACCTCCCCACTCTGTGACTGGGTCACTCTGTGGTCTCCTGATGCTGCTGCCACCTCCACACTGTCATTGTGCCACCCTGTGGCCTCCTCCTGATGCTGCTAGCACCTCCAGACTCTGTCATTGGGGCACTCTGTAATCTCCTCCTGCTGCTTCCACCTCACCACTATGTCATAAGTCCACTCTGTGGACTTATCATGCTGTTCCCACCCTCCCTACTTCATGACTGGTCCACTATTTTGCCTTCCAGCCTGGCTTACATCATCATTTATTTGACCCTTCTTCTGATCGGTCAGAAGGAAGGAAAAATGAGACGCACAATGGATCCTGTCTACAGCTGTAAGGCCTGCATGACATGGTCCCAATTTTGCATTAGAATTGACTTATGAGGAGTGGGTACAAAACACAGAAGACATGCAAATATTTCATTCACGTGTCATCTCTGTTTTGGATCCTCTCCTGTTTTTTTTGGGCTTTAGCAATATTGATGGATTTCTGACCAAATGCTGACCGAGTGAAGGCGGATGCTCCACAGACAGGGCCCATTTTTTGGGGGTTATTGTTCTGACGGATCAGAGCAAGGGAAAAATAATCAGTGACGTCAACACAAACTTACTGCTGACACCCTCTCCACTCTGTCGGGGGGCTCTACTTGTATAAGTGGTAAATAGAACAGGTTCTGTAGACATCTATGTGGAATCAGCTGCCGATGGTGTAAAAGGAGTGCGCTTCTTCATGGCGCTAACATCGACCTGTAAGGCTGAGTTCATACTTGAGTTATTTGGTCAGTTTTGGCCCCGTAACTGCCCAAATAAGTGAAGTATGCAGTGATTCTAAGAGCGACGCCTGTCTTCTGCATGTCATACTGACTCACAGTATTGTTTCACTACCACAGCAGACTCCCTATGCATGTTACTGCAAGGCACAGTGTTCTGCACCACTATAAAGGCTCTCTGCAGCCAGGAAATAGCCTTTTTATAGCAATTCGCCACAAATAAATTCGGATCCAACCCAATTTTTTTTTAAAGTTCCTCAAACCGACCGAATTGAATATATATATATATATATATATATATATATAGGAAAAGAAATTGCTTGAGAATGGTCCCAGTAAGCGGACCGAAACGTCGCACAGGTGAATAAAGGGTCCCACTTTTTTCACCAAACGGATGTGCTGCGGTGTCTTTCTTTATCCTATATATATATATATATATATATATTTATATATATTTGTGGTATGAGCTGAGATGAGCGTGTGACGGAAGAGGCATGCCTACAACACTGCCCTGACCTATCTGGCTGGAGTGTGCCCGGAGGCAGGTACGAGGTAAGGCCTAAATATGTGGGCCACCCAAGGAGAGACATATGAGCAAAAGGGGACGGGAGGGTGGGGCACAGAACGACCGCCCTCTGACTCCCGGCCGCTGGGTATAAGTAGTGGTGGCAGCCCCTCCCACAACTACAGGCTGTAAACAGCCTTCACTATTTGTGGTATGAGCTGAGATGCGCGTGTGACGGAAGAGGCATGCCTACAACACTGCCCTGACCTATCTGGCTGGAGTGTGCCCGGAGCCAGGTTCGAGGTAAGGCCTAAATATGTGGGCAAAATAATGACGGTCGCCACTCTGGTAGGTGCAAGAGTTTAATTGAGCAAAACATGACCTTTACAAAGCTAATGAACAAAAGGCTCTAGATATTTCAACCTGTGGATTAGGAATATATCTTGCGTAACATGATGACCTCCAGCGACCCATCTTACGGATCACATGGGCCAGAACCTGATGCCTTGAAGACGCTGAAGCAGCTCCTATACGGAAGGAGTGCCCGGAAATTGAGCTAGGATTGTATCCTAACCCTGCCGCTAGTATGCGTATGTTTGTGATGAATAAGGCAGATGAAAGGGGCCTGCCATCTAACGGGAGCAACGGGTCGTCCAAGGCAGCTGACTGACGTAAGGCCGTAAGTTCCTTGAGAACTTTGACAGGACACCAGCTATTGGATGTGGGGAAAAACTCGACTTCGGTGGGAGGACCTGCCTGGTTGGTCTTGGTGGTTGGTATGTACAGCGTGAAGTGATTATCGTGCTAGATGAGATGCCGCTTGAGGAGCGTGGTGTGGCTGAAAGAGCTGCAGGTGAATTCCCCGGGTCTAAGGAAACCATAGAACCCGAGGTACATGGCCGCTTTGATGGTGATGCTGGCCAAGTGCCCAAAAGGAAGACCGTCCAGGGCTAATGACAATTTGCGAAACAGCTCGCTTGAGACCGGTTGTCTGCGAACCTGAACACCCATGCTATTCTTTTGAATACCCCTAAAAATAGCTTTGATGGACTTGCTGGTGGGGTTGCTGAGCATCCGATGGTGCTGTATTCCCACTAGATGCAGTTTGATAGTATTAAATGATAGGTGGCGGTGGGAATGACAATAGGCTATAAACGCCATGAGGAAAGTGACTTCGTCAAAGTCACCTTGTGGATGGGCGTAGGGTAGGGAACCCTCCCGGGCTGGAGTTGTCAGGTTGGGGCACCAGTCTGCAGTATGCAAGATTGACTGGCAAGCTGCGCAAGTAGGAGCTCTTAGACCGGCGAAATGCCGACAGAAGAGTTCCATGTCAAGGTTCGCCCAGTTAGTGATAAACTGGAACTGGGCAAGGGCTGCGGCTGCTTTGGCCAAAAATAACCTTTGGTAATCGTAGAAATTTGTGCCACCATACTTATAACCCAAATCAGTAATGCGGTACAAATAGGAGTCTAATTCCTCTCGCCTGTGGGATTGCGCTGAGCAAATGGTGTCTCTGTACAGGCTTAACGCCAGCACAAATTCTGGAATTGAAAGCTTCCTATTCAAGCAAGCGTCCTTGGCTCTGAGCACGACTGACACCTCCCCACAATTGATCTTGTTCTCCGAAACGTCCTGGGACGCAATGAGGATGGAAGCTAAGTTAACATCATTCCCTGTTAGGATATCTTTTTTTAAGTTATCCGGGATGAAATGAGACGGAGCGATCTGGGGACTGGCACAGACCGTACCTGAAGCCGAATCCTGAGAATTGGAAGGGATAGGTGGCGGAGCAGCCGACTGTGACGCCACCGGAGAACGAGATTCCAACTCCCCCATTCTGGATTGGATATCTGCCACTGATCCGGCCAGGCTGCCGATAGTGGACTGCAGCTGCAGCAGGGTCAGCTGGATAGAAGAGAGAGAGGGCTGTTCGCTTGAACCCCCTGACTCCGTCATCAGGAGACGGTAGAGTTCTGCCTTCCTCGCTGATGCGGGATGATGAATCCCTCTCTGGGCAATGACATGTTATCCTCCACATCTGACGCTTGAGACATCTTTCGCCTGCATGGGAAACAAGTATGCATATACACTCACCTAAAGAATTATTTGGAACACCATACTAATACGGTGTTGGACCCCCTTTTGCCTTCAGAACTGCCTTAATTCTACGTGGCATTGATTTAACAAGGTGCTGATAGCATTCTTTAGAAATGTTGGCCCATATTGATAGGATAGCATCTTGCAGTTGATGGAGATTTGAGGGATGCACATCCAGGGCACGAAGCTCCCGTTCCACCACATCCCAAAGATGCTCTATTGGGTTGAGATCTGGTCACTGTGGGGGCCATTTTAGTACAGTGAACTCATTGTCATGTTCAAGAAACCAATTTAAAATGATTCGAGCTTTGTGACATGGTGCATTATCCTGCTGGAAGTAGCCATCAGAGGATGGATACATGTTCTCATTCTGTTTACGCCAAATTCGGACTCTACCATTTGAATGTCTCAACATAAATCGGGACTCATCAGACCAGGCAACATTTTTCCAGTCTTCAACAGTCCAATTTTGGTGAGCTCGTGCAAATTGTAGCCTCTTTTTCCTATTTGTAGTGGAGATGAGTGGTACCCGGTAGGGTCTTCTGCTGTTGTAGCCCATCCGCCTCAAGGTTGTGCGTGTTGTGGCTTCACAAATGCTTTGCTGCATACCTCGGTTGTAACGAGTGGTTATTTCAGTCAAAGTAGCTCTTCTATCAGCTTGAATCAGTCGGCCCATTCTCCTCTGACCTCTAGCATCCACAAGGCATTTTTGCCCACAGGACTGCCGCATACTGGATGTTTTTCCCTTTTCACACCATTCTTTGTAAACCCTAGAAATGGTTGTGCGTGAAAATCCCAGTAACTGAGCAGATTGTGAAATACTCAGACCGGCCCGTCTGGCACCAACAACCATGCCACGCTCAAAATTGCTTAAATCACCTTTCTTTCCTATTCTGACATTCAGTTTGGAGTTCAGGAGATTGTCTTGACCAGGACCACCCCCCTAAATGCATTGAAGCAACTGCCATGTGATTGGTTGACTAGATAATTGCATTAATGAGAAATAGAACAGGTGTTCCTAATAATTCTTTAGGTGAGTGTATATTGCAATAGAAACGACCGGGCGAGAGCGGTGAGAAACTGGAAAAAGCGTGACATAGAAAAGATTCACAAACCTACCCGAACCAACCGTCAACCCTGACTAATTTCTCTGACGGGACTGGAGACCTAGAAATGAAAGCTCGCAATGAATAAGGAAAAACTCCAAGCAGTGGCATGACCAAATGTCGCAACCTAGCTTTAACTTACCTGGAACCTGGCACCGTGGAATGACCAGCAACGGAGAAGTACTGAGAATCATATGAAGCTGGACGGGGAATTCCGGTGGCTTGTGGTCCGGTTGAACGAAAAATAAGCTTGTGTTGACACGAGACCTGGTGAGGAGTGTACAGGAAAAAACAGAAATGACCGAAGGAAGACAACCGAATGAGACTGAGATTCGGATGAACCAATAACCAGCACAGTGCGTCCTGGTTGACCCGGAAGACAAGACAGATTGAAGACAAGGAAGCGACCTGGGTGATACAGGTAACTAAACAAACGATACATGACCTGAATGATTCAGGGACCAATGCTGCACTGCATGAAGAATGACCTGAGTGATTCAGGTAACTATACATGCGGGATCAATGACCTGAGCTAATCAGGAACCAACGGTACACTGCGGGAAAAAAGACCTGAGCAATTCAGGCAATTGCATATGACCTAAGCGATTCAGGAACAAACGTAACATTGTAAAACAGACAACCTGAGCGATTCAGGCAATAATCCATAACTGATACATGACCTGAGTGATATCAGGAACCAACAATACCCTGCAGGAAGAAGACCTGAGTGATTCAGGCAATTGCATAGGACCTGAGCGATTCAGGAACCAATGTAACATAGTAAGACAGGCAACCTGAGCGATTCAGGCAATAAAATATGACTGATACATGGCCTGATTGATATTAGGAACCAACGATACCCTGCAGAAAGAATATCTGAGCGATTCAGACAATTGCATATGACCTGAGCGATTCAGGAACCAATGTAACATTGTAAGACAGACAACCTGAGTGATTCAGGCAACAATACATGACTGAAACATGACCTGAGCGAATCAGGAACCAACGTAATTTGACAGACGACCTGAGTGATCCAGGCAATTATACATGACTGATACATGACCTGAGATATTTCAGGAACCAACGCTACATTGCATGAAGGATAACCTGAGCGTTCCAGGCAATAAACATGATACCAGACCTGAGCGATTCAGGAAGCCACATCACACCGTATGAAGAGTGACCTAGGCATCTACATTTACACAAACCTTGGCCTGAGCGAATCAGGAACCTATAATAAACAGCATGAAAGATGACCTAGGTGAAACAGGTGATTCTATATGAAAGATACCGGACCTGTGAAGTGAAGCAGGGCCGGCCCTAACTGGGAAACAGCCGAGTACTGTGGAGAAAGCCCAAGTACCTGTGCACCTGAGGAATAGAAGGAGGAGATCATACAGAGAAAGCAAGATAGGAGAGGACCATGGTACACCACTCTGGCAGTGATATGTCTGCCTGCTACCGGCATCATCCCACCTGGCTCCTATAATCTACAATGATTTGGTCAGCTTGCTCAAAGTAATAACCCACAACATGAAGGAAAAGCCTAATGAGGCCTGCTTATTAGCATATCACCTATAAATCGCATGGTCCAAACCTACAAGACAATGTGACACTTATACACCAACCTGACACCCAGAAGGTGTGTGCAAGGCAGCCTAGTGACAGGGCCGACCGCCTGGGATGATAGACCGGAGTGGTGTCTCCGGCGGCGGGTGCCCCCAACCAGGCTGCAGGGCGCGTCCGGCCGCAGACTCGTGCAGGGTGGGAGGCAGTGCGGCTGTTAGCTATGGGGAAGCTGGGGCCAGGGCCGGAAGATCCGAAGGACCTACTCACCGCGGGCACCGCACGCTGCAGGAAGGAGCCGGAAGCTGACAGAACCGGAAGTGACGTCGCAATCGCCGCAGTGCTACCTGAACGAGACCAACGTCGGGACCCTCTGACTCCCGGCCGCTGGGTATAAGTAGTGGAGGCAGCCCCTCACACAACTACAGGCTGTAAACAGCCTTCACTATATATATATATATATATATATATATATATATATATATATATATAGTGTCGGCGTGTAGGTAAACATTGAAATGGACACAGTAGTCGCATGAGCAACACGGTCCCTTCAACCAATTGATTGTCATGGGTACCAAACGGATATTGATGACAATCATAAAACCGGACAATCCCTTTAAACAAAATATAATATAATCTCAACCTAGTGTCAGCTGCAGGCAGCTAAAAATATTTAATCTCTGTGAAGTAAAGCAAGAGATTTCGAGCTCAGTAAAATAAAACTGCTTTTACACTAGTGATGAGCGGCAGGGGCAATATTCGAATTCGCGATATTTTGCGAATATTTGGGCGAATATTCGCCATATATTTGAGAATTTGCGAATTCATAATCTCCAGGCATTATTTTCTTGATTGCAAAAATTTGCATAAAAATTCACATGAACTGGTATTTTTTTTTATCGAATATTCGCGATTACGAATATATTTTGCGATATTCTAAATATTCGTGAATTCTCGAAGTGCCGATATTCGCGATTAAAATTTGCAATTCGAATATTCGGGATCCACACAAATTTACACCACTCGTTATTATAAGGGTGGGTTCACATCTGCATTCTGGATTCCGTTATGGCTTTCCGTTATAAAATGGTTATAACTGAAAATAACGGAATCCATAAGACGGAAGGACGGATCCGTTAGGCTGCCCATAGACTTGCATTATGACGGAATGCAAAACAGAAGCCTTTAAAAGGCATTGCGTTTTGCTTTCCGTCTTAACCACCTCAGCTCCCCTAGCTTAAACACCCTTAATGACCAGACCACTTTTTACAATTCTGCACTACACTACTTTCACGGTTTATTGCTCGATTATACAACTTACCACCCAAATGAATTTTACCTTCTTTTCTTCTCACTAATAGAGCTTTCATTTGGTGGTATTTCATTGCTGCTGACATTTTTACTTTTTTTGTTATTAATCGAAATTTACAGAAATTTTTGCAAAAAAATGAAATTTTTCACTTTCAGTTGTAATTTTTTTTTTAAAAAACTACATTTCTATATAAATTTTTCTCTAAATGTATTGTTCTACATGTCTTTGATAAAAAAAAAATAACGCAATAAGTGTATATTTATTGGTTTGGGTAAAAGTTATAGCGTTTATAAACTATGGTACAAAAATGTGAATTTCCGCATTTTGAAGCAGCTCTGACTTTCTGAGCACCTGTCATGTTTCCTGAGGTTCTACAATAACCAGACAGTAGAAAACCCCCACAAATGACCCCATTTCGGAAAGTAGACACCCTAAGGTATTCGCTGATGGGCATAGTGAGTTCATAGAACTTTTTATTTTTTGTCACAAGTTAGCGGAAAATGATGATTTTTTATTTTTTTTTCTTACAAAGTCTCATATTCCACTAACTTGTGACAAAAACTAAAAACTTCCATGAACTCACTATGCCCATCACGAAATACCTTGGGGTGTCTTCTTTCCAAAATGGGGTCACTTGTGGGGTAGTTATACTGCCCTGGCATTTTAGGGGCCCTAATGCGTGAGAAGTAGTTTGAAATCCAAATGTGTTAAAAATGCCCTGTGAAATCCTAAAGGTGCTCTTTAGAATTTGGGCCCCTTTGCCCACCTAGGCTGCAAAAAAGTGTCACACAAGTGGTATCGCCGTACTCAGAAGAAGTAGGGCAATGTGTTTTGGGGTGTATTTTTACATATACCCATGCTGGGTGAGAGAAATATCTCTCTAAAAGACAACTTTTCCCATTTTTTTATACAAAGTTGTCATTTGACAGAGATATTTCTCTCACCCAGCATGGGTATATGTAAAAAGACACCCCAAAACACATTGCCCTACTTCTCCTGAGTACGGCGATACCACATGTGTGACACTTTTTTGCAGCCTAGGTGCGCAAAGGGGCCCAAATTCAGTTTAGGAGGGCATTTTTAGACATTTGGATTCCAGACTTCTTCTCACACTTTAGGGCCCCTAAAATGCCAGGGCAGTATAAATACCCCACATGTGACCCCATTTTGGAAAGAAGACACCCCAAGGTATTCCGTGAGGGGCATGGCGAGTTCATAGAAGATTTTTTTTTTTGGCACAAGTTAGCGGAAATTTATTTTTTTTGTTTTTTTCTCATAAAGTCTCCCTTTCCGCTAACTTGTGACAAAAAATAAAATCTCCCACGGACTCAATATGCCCCTCAGCGAATACCTTGGGGTGTCTACTTTCCAAAATGGGGTCATATGTGGGGTATTTATACTGCCCTGGCATTTTAGCGGCCCTAAAGCGTGAGAAGAATTCTGGAATATAAATGTCAATTTTTTTTTACACATTTGGATTCCATGAGGGGTATGGTGAGTTCATGTGAGATTTTATTTTTTGTCACAAGTTAGTGGAATATGAGACTTTGTAAGAAAAAACAAACAAAAAAATATATATATATCAATTTCCGCTAACTTTTGACAAAAAAAAAAAATCTTCTATGAACTCGCCATGCCCCTCAAAAGTGATCTTTTTATAGCGCCGCTGCGATTTTACGGTGTTTTTGCAGTGATCAGAAAAAAAAAATTCGGCCACTGCGGTGGGGCGGACTGAACGCAAGTGTGCGCACAAGATCAGGCCTGATCGGGCGAACACTGCGTTTTTTGTCGAGCCTATAGAACAGGGGTCTCCAAACCCCGGCCCGCGGGCCACATCCGGCCCGATTGTGCGTTCGATCCGGCCCGCCCGCAGCTGGCAGGTTGCAGGAACCAAATCCGCACAACCGCCCAGGGGCGTAACGATCGCGGTCGCAGAGGATGCGACCGCGACCGGGCCCGGCGGTGGGGGGGGCCCGCAGCTCCGTCGCCCCATCGCAAGTAATTTTAACATTTTTATGTAAATGGCTGGTCGCTTGGGCCCCCGGCCTCTGTGAGTAGTTGCGCCGCCCCACCAACCCCAGCCCTGCCTCCATCCATTCGGGCTCCGCCTCCACCCATTCAGGCCTGGTGGCGCTGTGATATCGCGCCAGCCAGGTCTCGCGGGATCACACAACGCACGCTGGAAGACAGGATTGTGGGCTGCAAGCAAGAGCAAGAAGGCGGGAGCGGAGCAGTCTGACGAGGTAAGTATTTTTTTTTTAAATGTGCACACCACCACTGCCTGGCTATAACTCACAGGGGGGCACCTGGCATGGAACTAAATGTCAGGCAAGAAATCCTCCACAGGGGACCAATGGGGAACAAAAATATATTTCAATAAGAAAAAAAGGCAAAAAAAATGGAAAAAAAATTAAACAGATAACAGAGGGGGCAAAAATGCAATATATACACACAGGGGATAAATGATTATGGAATATATACAGAGGGGGCAAAATGGATATATACAGGGCCCCTCTATTTATATCCATTTTGCCCCCTCTGTATATATTCCATTTTCCCCTCTTTATCGATATTCCACTTTCCCCATTGTATATATCTTATTTTGCCCCCTCTCACATTGTATATATTCTGAGTGAGAGGGGGCAAAATAAAAATATATTCTGAGTGAGAGGGGGCAAAATAAAATGTATTGTGAGTGAGAGGGGGCAAAATAAAATGTATTCTGAGTGAGAGGGGGCAAAATAAAATGTATTCTGAGTGAGAGGGGGCAAAATAAAATGTATTCTGAGTGAGAGGGGGCAAAATAAAATGTATTCTGAGTTTGCTGACATTGCTGTTCTGATGGGGACACCGCTGATGGGGACATTGCTGTGCTGATGGGGACACCGCTGATGGGGACATTGCTGTGCTGATGGGGACAACGCTGATAGGGACACGGGTGTCCCCATCAATGGTGTCCCCATCAGTGGTGTCCCCATCAGCACAGCAATGTCCCCAACAGCAGCGTCCCCATCAGTGGTGTCCCCATCAGCACAGCAATGTCCCCAACAGCAGCCTCCCCATCAGTGGGTGTCCCCATGATGGGAATATTGTTTTTCTGATGGGAATATTGTTTTTTTGATGGGAATATTTTTTTTTTTATGGTAATATATTGCTTTTCTGATGGGGACATTGCTGTTCTGATTTGGCCATTGCTGTTCTGATGGGGACACCGCTGATAGGGACACGGGTGTCCCCATCAATGGTGTCCCCATCAGCCGCGTCCCCAACAGCAGTGTCCCCATCAGTGGTGGCCCCTATCAGCTGCTAATGGGGACTCCGCTGATGGGGACATTGCTGTTCTGATGGGGACATCGTTGATGGGGACATTGCTGTGCTTAAGGGTGACACGGCTGATGGGGACATTGCTGTGCTGATGCTGACATTGCTGTGCTGATGCTGACATTGCTGTGCTGATGCTGACATTGCTGTGCTGATGGGGACATTGCTGTGCTGATGGGGACATTGTTGTGCTGATGCTGACATTGCTGTGCTGATGCTGACATTGCTGTGCTGATGCTGACATTGCTGTGCTGATGCTGACATTGCTGTGCTGATGGGGACATTGCTGTGCTGATGGGGACATTGCTGTGCTGATGGGGACATTGCTGTGCTGATGGGGACATTGCTGTGCTGATGGGGACATTGCTGTGCTGATGGGGACATTTTTGTGCTGATGGGGACACCGCTGATAGGGACACGGGTGTCTTTGCGTTGTTTTGCTAAAGTTTTTTCTCTTTTGTTCTCAGTCATATCATGCTGATTACAAAAACGATCCATGTAAAATATATACATTTAATTTAATACATAACTGATTTTTTTTTTCGGCCCCCGAATACTTGTAAAATCTTCAATGTGGCCCTCCTGTTGAAAAGTTTGGAGACCCCTGCTATAGAACATGACCTATTCTTGTCCGCAATTGCGGACAAGAAAAGGCATTTTCTATATAGTTCTAGCAATGTGCGGATCCACAAAATGCGTAAAGTACATTGCCGGTGTCCGTGTTTTGCGGATCCGTGGTGTCCGTGTTTTGCGGATCCGCGGTGTCCGTGTTTTGCGGATCCACGGATCCGCAAAACACATACGGACGTCTGAATGGAGCCTTACAGGGGGGTGATCAATGACGGGGGTGATCAGGGAGTCTATATGGGGTGATCATCCCCCTGTAAGGCTCCATTCAGACGTCCGTATGTGTTTTGCAGATCCACGGATCCGTGTATCCGTGGATCCGCAAAACACATACGGACGTCTGAATGGAGCCTTACAGGGGGGTGATCAATGACGGGGGTGATCAGGGAGTCTATATGGGGTGATAATCCCCCTGTAAGGCTCCATTCAGATGTCCGTATGTGTTTTGCAGATCCACGGATCCGTGGATCCGCAAAACACATACGGACGTCTGAATGGAGCCTTACAGGGGGGTGATCAATGACAGGGGGTGATCAGGGAGTCTATATGGGGTGATCACCCCCCTGTAAGGCTCCATTCAGACATCCATATGTGTTTTGCGGATCCGTGGATCCATGGATCCGCGGATCCGCAAAACACATACGGACGTCTGAATGGAGCCTTACAGGGGGGTGATCAATGACAGGGGGGTGATCAGGGAGTCTATATGGGGTGATCACCCCCTTTCATTGATCACCTCCCTGTAAGGCTCCATTCAGACGTCCATATGTGTTATGCGGATCCGCGGATCCGCAAATTACATACGGACGTCTGAATGGAGTCTTACAGGGGGGTGATCAATGACAGGGGGTGATCAGGGAGTCTATATGGGGTAATCAGGGGTTAATTAGGGGTTAATAAGTGACAGGGGGGGGGTGTAGTGTGGTGGTGTTTGGTGCTACTTTACAGAACTGCCTGTGTCCTCTGGTGGTCAATCCAAACAAAAGGGACCACCAGAGGATCAGGTAGCTGGTATAATAGATGGGGTTATCAAAACAGCGTCTAATATACCCTTCAGGGGTTAAAAAAAATCGCATCTACAGCCTGCCAGCGAACGATCGCCGCTGGCGGGCTGCAGATCCACACGTTTACCTTCGGTTCCTGTGAACGCGCGCGCCTGTGTGCGCGCTTTCATAGGAAATCTCGCCTCTCGCGAGAGGGCGCGCCGGCGCGTCCAGGAGGAACAACAGGGCCGCCGCCAGGATGCAATCCTGCGTATGGCGGTCCTGTAGTGGTTAATAGAAGTCTATGGGGAAGCATAACAGATCCGTCTGGTTTCCGTTATGCAGAACGGAGAAAAAAATCCTGTCAACAGGACTTTGTTTTCACGTCTTGCATAACGGGACCCAGACGGATCCCCATAGACTTCTATTAAGACAGATCAAAACGGAATGCCTCTTAAGGCTTCCGTTTTGACTTCCATCTTATGGATTCCGTTATAAATATGTTATAACAGAAAGCCATAACAGAATCCAGAACGCAGATGTGAACCCACCCTAACATTGTCATGATAAAAGCCTATAAGCACTGCATCTCTGTATAACCTCTCTCTATATATTTATTTTAAAGAAACAAATGGAGGGAAATCTGGAGTTTAAAAACATCCAATTTGTTTATCCAACAAGACCCAATGTTCAGATTCTTCATGGATTTAACTTGAAAGTTTCTAAAGGTCAGACTCTCGCACTGGTTGGAAGAAGCGGCTGTGGAAAAAGTACAGTGGTTCAGCTTTTGGAGCGTTTTTATGACCCTGCAGAAGGACAAGTGGTAATGTTATTGTTATATTGTATGTGAAATGTAATAGAACCATACTTCATGTCATAGATCTTTGTATAATAGAAAAGGAGATCACAGGCAACCTGCAGTATACTTTATGCATGATTTGAAAACAGCAAAGCAGCACAGTGTGTTTTTTTTTCTCTTTCTTTCCTTTTTTTGGCATATGTTAACTTTTAAGGGTAGTTTAATCCAGGTTTCTGTTGATTCGTATGAACCACTTGAACCTGTACTCCTAATTGGATTGGCGGGAGTGTGATTCATAGGGAGCACGAGTTCATGGCAGCATTGTCATGAGTAAGGACCGTGATACATAGTTCTGAAACGCGTAGACAGCTTGCCTGTCTTGTATATGGAACTTTTTTACCGCGTGAAATAAAGTGTGAAATAAAGCATAACTTTTTAGAAGCTGGACTCCCACCAGCTTTTCAGTTTTGTTCCTGTTTCACAATAGATTCTGGGATATGGTAATAAATAGGCTCAAACAATGGCTACATAAATAAGTGATTTAGGAATAATTCTGGGGGCCGCTGCTGGGTTCCGATAGAAAGCCCCTGCTGTGCCTGGACTGAACAATTAAAAATTAAAATAGAAACTATAAGGTTAATGGAATCCCGCGCTGTAAAAAAGACACTTCCCTTGGATACTACAAAAGATATGACCTGATGTAATAATCCTGTTAGACACAATCTGTATATGCAGCGTTCTCACCTGCAATAGAATGCTGTCAGTTGCCTCCAAGTTCCCTGTGATGTAAGTGGGATGCGTGTACTGTCCTAAGTCCCTTTTTCCTCTCTCTATTCTTCCTTTTTCATTTCCTCGTGGTAGTTAACTTGCTCTGTCCTCTCGACTCCCCTCTCCTGCGTGCGCCGCTCCAGCCGGTAGCTGGTGTGAGCGCGGGGAAGCCAAAGAAAGTAAGTCCAAGAACGGTTCCTGTGTGACGTCACACCTATAGTGCCACCTAATAATGTGCCAGTAAAAAGTGTCCCCAATGATGCCCCCCAGCCTTAATGTCACATTACTCCCCCTCTATCCATGTCCCATTTCTCCCCTTCCATGTCACATAACCCCCTCCTTTTTACATCACCCCCTTTGTGTCACATTTCTTCCCCCCCTAAATGGCAGCACTCCCCCCCACCATGGCACATTTCTCCCCCTCCATTGGCCTGGCAGCAGCACATCTAACCCCCACTCCCAATTGCACATTTCTCCCTCTCCATCAGCCTGGCAGGCTGGCAGCAGCACATCTTACCCCCCTCCCCCTCCATGGGCACATTACTGGCACCACCAGTAACAGTAAGTTTTTATCATCAGATTCATTTCATCAGGCCAGCCGGGGGGAAGACGGCCACAGCGGCCAGCAGGACACACACCTGAGTCAGGTGACCCGACCTTGGGCTTCTTCTTCGGGCACCAGTCCACATTCCACTGTCTGTCTTCAGGCACCGGCGGCACTGAGGTGACGTGAGGCAGGGCCCTGGCTCCTTCTCCCCTGTGGCTGCGCAGCGCTCTGAGGGCGGGGCTGACATTGCATTCAGTCAGAGAAGACGTGCCTGTGCGGCAGCACCCTCCGAGCCCCAGCAGCCACTGCTCTCTTAAAGAGGCAGAGAGCAGAGGGGCTCAGAGCGGCCTGGCCGCGGCGGCTCTTATCTTATCTTATTAGTCCGCTTAGCAATCTGCGCACTGGTCTGCAGGCCACCTGGAAGCTAATAAAAATTGTGGCGGTGTCGGGTGCGGGTGGGAGCCAGAGCGTGGCCTAATAGAAGAGCCGCCTCTGCTTCCACCCATCTGCAAGACATCCTAAAAATGGCCAGGAAACTTTGCATGCACTTCAGCCACTTGTATACCGCAAAGCACACCCTCCTTGAGCTGCAGTGTCAGAACAGCATCCCCCAACATAGGCTGATATGCGATGTTTCCACCTGTTGCAATTCCACCCTCCATATGTTGGACCGACTATATGAACAGAGAAAGGCCATCAACGATTTCCTAATGATCCAAGCGGATAGGAGTACTCCCCTGTGTAACTTCTATGTCAGCCAGTGGCAGCTCATGACATTTACTCAGGCCCTTTGTTAGTCGTTATTTGTCAGTCGCCAGGACTACGGGATGAACAACATCATTCTACTGCTTCAAGTCCTGGAACAGGTGCTGGTAACAATGGCTGGTCAGGGCACCGGAGACGTGGGTCTAGATCTCAATGCCACATGAGCCCTGTGGGGGCTGAACTGGAGGAGGAGGACATTAATGCACAAGCATGGTGTAGCGAAATGGGTGGTTTTTGTACTCAGGTGACCGGAGAGCAGGATCAGCCAGAGGAGCTACAGGGCGATGAGAAAGACGAGGCAGAGGACCCAGACACATCATGGCAGTGTGCAGTGGAGATGGAGGCAGGGAGTCCCTCTGAGTCACTTGCACAAATGGCCTGATGCATGCTCACTTGCTTGCGTAGTGACAGACCTTAATTGTCATCATTCGGCAGAGGGATGACTTCTGGCTCTCCACCTTGTTGGACCCTCGCTACTGGTCCAAAATGGGGGCCTTTTTTAATGTCACATTACTCCCCCTCTATCCATGTCCCATTTCTCCCCTTCCATGTCACATAACCCCCTCCTTTTTACATCACCCCTTTGTGTCACATTTCTTCCCCCCCTCCATGGCAGCACACTAAACACACGGCGATCCCTTCAGTACAGAGTGTGCAGCCCACGCACACATAGGGGCATCAAAGAACAGTTAGTGCTGAACCACACAAATCGCACCACCAACTCAACCCAAATTAATTGTATTGTGTCTCTCTGACAGCCACAACAAATTTTAAAACAAATTGTCACTGTCACTGTGCAGACCTACAAAATTTTAACCCATGTGGATCCCTCCATAACGTCTTTTACTTTTTGTAAAAAAAACTGTTAAAACCAGAGAGGCCAAACTTGCTGGATGGATCAAACGTGGCAGCTGGATTATTGCCATAAAGGAGGAGTCTCAGTTATCAGAATGCACCACACAAATGACTCCACCAAGTTGACCGAAATTCATTGTAGCTAATACGTTCTTTTAGCAAAAAAATTAGTCTGCACCGTTATTGCAATTTATCGTTGGAACTATGACGGTATTACCAGACAAAACACACCACCAATTGGACCCAAATTCATCATTTATAGCTAACACGTTCGGTTATAAAAAAAAATATTCTGAGTCACTCTGACAGCCTCAACAAGTTTTAAACAAATTCTACATCACTGTGCAGTAAAGCAAAATTTGAACTCCAGTGGATCTCTCCATACCATGAACTTAATGGTATTTTGCTTTGAACATGTATTTGTCAGGCAGCCAGGGAGACAGACGCAGTCTCACCGAAAGCATGCCACCAAGTGAAGACGTGTCTCTCATTCTCCCATGTGGTCTCTGGCGGGACTGGTGGGGAGTAACCCTCGGAGGACAGAGCTAGTAAAGATTTGCATTTTACGCACGCGCGTCACTCTGTGAGATCCACTCTGGTACTGCTGGGACATGGGATGCCATAATTCCCAGCGCTGACACTGGTCAGGGGTCCCAGGATGCCGGAACCCCTAGCATCAGCTGTTGCCAGGGAACCTCTGTTGTCATGTCTCCTGACTTGGACATGTGGTGGGAGGTTCCTTCCTTTGCACACTCTCAGCCCTCACTTGTCCTTCCCTGGTCTGATGGTGGAGATTGGGTTTGACCTCAGCAGTGTCAGGTGATCTGTGGAGGGATATTTAAACCTGGTCTTTTCCCCCACTCACTGCTGATTATTCAGTTACTTCCCTGGTTCTTGAACTGGAAAGCTATCTGGTGTTTTCTCTGGTTATTGACTCTGGCTCTGGCTTTGGTTGTCTTCTGGTTCTTGTGCCCTGGCTTACGTTTACTGACCATTCTCGTGTTTTCTATTGACCATTGCATAGTGTCACGGTATTTACTTTGGGGTTTTGCCCAACTACGGCCGGTGTGCCCAGCCACTAGCCGCCCTGCTATTTGACACCTGAGAAGGGCTCTGCCAAAGTCCCCCTTCCTTCTGGATGCAGGTGAAGAGTACCCCGGCCCTCAAAGGTGTTCAGAGTATGACGGCTTGCGCAAAGTGTGTCTGGTAAGGCACTTTTGCTGGCAGTCATTTTTGCTTTATCATTACATTAGCATTACAGAATAATCATCCTAATCTATGGATCCTGCTAAGCCGCTGGGTGATCAGATGCATAGTCTGTTAAATATGTTTCAGGATCTAGCTATGACTGTGGGACACCATCCTCGGGCTTTGGCCTAGTTAACTCTAGCAGCCTCAACTCAGCCCTTGTTAAGTCCTGGGTTAGGGGGAGGGGCATATTCTGAGCCTAAGGTTCCCCTACCTGACTGTTTGTCTTGATAGAAGGCGACGTGAACGTCTACAAGATAAGTCCGCCTACAAGGGGGTCTCGCTTGTGGCAGGGCCAAGAACTCCTCTGGGTGAAGAACCTATGCAGCTGGGAAAGACCACCCGAATTTCGCTTGATGTAAGGCGACGTTGCTGGGAACAGAGACTGTGTCTGCTCTGTGAGTCATCTAAACATCTGGTGCGGGATCGCCCTCGTCTGGAGTAGTTGGGAAACGACTGCACCTAGTTGGAGCAGAGGCTTTTAGAGCCTTGGAGTCAGGTATTAGACTACCTCACTTGACGGTTCGTTTCTTGCCGGAAGTATTGAGGCGGTTACTGACAGACCAGTATCCCTGCAGGTGGGGTGTCTTCACAAGAAAGAGATTACCTTCTGGGTTAATTATTCTCTCGCTGCTTCTGTGGTTTTGAACCTGCCCTGGCTCAGACAACACAATCCCTGTATTGATTGGGTCAGTGGGGATGTTAACCCTGACACTCCTTAATAGTTGGAGTAAGGAGTGTCAGGGTAAATGTATTCAAAAGATCAGTCAAATTGGATGCTTCTCTACACAGGTCCCGTGGTACATAAAGGAGTTTCCTGAAGTGTTTTCGGAGGAGGTTCGATTTTACCACCTCATCGACCCTATGATTGAGATATTAAATTGATTCCTGGGGCACTTCTGCCTTAAGGACTTAAATCTCTCGGAACCCGCTTGGTGATCAGATGCATAGTCTGTTAAATATGTTTCAGAATCTAGCTATGACTGTGGGACACCATACTCAGGCTTTGGCCTAGTTAACTCCAGCAGCCTCAACTAAGCCATTTTTAAGTCCTGGGTTAGGGTGAGAGGAATCTTCAAAGCTTAAGGTTCCCCTACCTGAGTTTTTTTTTCTGGGGATCGCAAGCAGTTTTTTAATTTTTGTGAGAGGTGCAAGCTATACTTCCAACTTAGACCCACGTCCTTGGGCGATGAGAAGACTCGGATGGGCTTAGTCATTTCCCTGCTTAGTGGGGTGGCCATGAGTGATTATGTCCAAGAGAATATTACCAAAGGTTTTATTCACCCCTCAAAGTCTCCTGTAGGGGCCAGTTTCTTTTTTGTGTCTAAACAGATGGGGGATTAAGGCCATGTATTGACTATCGTGAACTAAATAGGATCACTGTGGTAATTTATAGGCTTCTGGCTGGTACTCAAATAGCTGGACTTACATGGACTGGTTTGTCATGGAAAATATACATTATTTATTGAACATACATGTAATAGCATAAAAACACTATACAATATTCAAAAATTATATCTGGAACTATAATATGACTAATAGTACTTGTGAGTCACCACCCCTAGGGGTCACTGTGCTGCTTCCAGTGATGAGTCCCCACCGTTTTTGCGGCTTGGATGCGGACCTAATTACTTCAATGGGGCCACAAAAGATGCGGACAGCACTCCGTGTGCTGTCCGCATCCGTTGCTCCGTTTCGTGGCCCCGCAGAAAAAAAAAAAAAATAGAACATGTCCTATTCTTGTCCGTTTTGCCAACAAGAATAGGCATTTCTACAATGGGCCGCCCATTACGTTTCGCAAATTGCGAAAGGCACACGGACGGCTTCCGTTTTTTTAGATCCGCGGTTTGCGGACTGCAAAAAACTGAACGGTCGTGTGCATGAGGCCTTATAGTGAACTTGTGTAAGTTATATTCCTCGATGTTCTACTGAATACACATGCGTGCGCGTTTTTCCAGAGGTTTTGCAATGTCAGCACATCTATACATATACTTCACACCACTTATTTCACTCAGGCTCACAGGCTAATAGAGGTTAGTACATTGATTAGTACATGGATATCTGCTACCAACTGTCGTTGGTTGGTACGTTACCCTCTCCTGTGTGGGCACTATGATAGGGAAGGGGAATGTAAAGGTCAATGTTAATGGGCCGGGCACTGTGATGGTCACTGTTAATGGGCCGGGTACAGAAGGTTATAGCTACCAATTTAAAATTTAACTTTTACTAAATTATATTAAAAGAAGCATCATTCCAAATATTCCATGATAGTATATTTTTGTATGCCAGACAAAAAGAAGCTAAGCCCACCTCTGGAGTTAGGGTAGTGGGAGAATAATTTATAAATAATGGGTAAGACGGATATTGCACTTACGGTTAGAAGATATCCTTAAGAGATAGATGTGTTATCAGTGCGGGCTGCAGGTCGGATATCCTTATAGATACCTAGTGACTAGGCCCTTTACTTACCCCTACATGACCCTAAGGTGCTAGCTCACAGTGGGCTGCTTGTTCTAAAGGACAGGATGAATCGTCCTAAAGATGACGGTAGTGAAATGTCCCGACGCGTTTCCCCAAGTAAAAGAACTTGGTTCGTCAGGGGACTTTATATTCCCATAGCCGAAGGATGGTGGCTAAAGATTCTGGCGGTGACAGAGGCTAAAGTGGCCAAGCTGCAAGGGGATAGGAACAAGAACAGCCTATGAATATGACAGGTAAACCAAACAGTTCCACACTAACCTGCCACAGACTTGCTGACTGGAACCCGTGCTCAGAAACGCTGTCCACACAAACATTAGACAAACAGCACACACTTAAGAACACAGAGGAACCAGGACATCCATAGCTGCAATAAAAACCAAAAGCATAGGACATCAAGTAAACATCGGGGATTTGGATTTATGACCGGAAGGGTGGCCCTTACTGGAAGGATGGTAACAGGATACCAGGAGGACGACTCCAGCAACATGCCTGGAGTACCCCTCAAGCTTCTGCCATCCAGCAGGAAGCTAAATAACCCAAGCGGCCACACCCACACACAGACACACCCAGTGTTCACACAGAAAGAAGGGAGTTAACCCTTCCTACACCAGGCAGGGTAGTGAAGCCACTTAAAGGGAAAAGCACATAAACACACTCACCTGTTACCGCCGGCAACGGCATGCGTGGCAACCATGTCCTGAGGAACAGCCAGCAGGCCGAGACACTGCCACCACATGCACACAACACCAGACGTTGCCGCGGACAACCGCAAGTGAAGGGAGGTGTCACAGTGCAGCGTACTCAAGTTGTGTGTAATAGAGTTTCTGGGTGTAGTAGTGCAATGACACTAACCTGAGACGGCTGACTCTCTGCATAAGCAGGTGATGGTAGAAATTGTTCGTGACGCCAGTGCCAATTAAACGGTGGCACGCCGTTTGCGGATAGCAGGAATAAATTGAGGAACACGTGGTATTAAAACAGAACTCCAACTTTAGTAGTTTTCATGCAGAGACAATATTGGAATTGCAGTTCCTTGGCATACAGTCGATTTTGCAATACGGTTGATGCAGGCAATTACAGATTTAGCAAGGTGATTACAGAGTGTTGAACACAGGACTTGCAGTACAGGAGCTTGCACTCTATTTCTGTCTGATCCTGGAATATAGCAATTCTTCACCAAGGCCCAATAACCTAGTTCTGGCTTTATATCCTTGGCTATAGCTTTAGAAAGTACCTCCTCTGTTATTTTTAGTACCTCTTGCTTCTCTGCACTCTGCCTCGGTCTCTCTCAGCTGCTTCCTCAGGCTCTTTAGCTAAGATATTCCTGTTTCTGCATATGGGAATTCAGGAGGGAATCTTCTCCTGGACAGCAGGCTTCAGGCCTGGACTTGTCTCTGACATTGTCTAATCTCCAACTGTAGATTACAGACACTAGACTCCGTCTCCCTTTCCCTTCCCTGACTGGGCCTTATATAGACTAGGGCTCCCTAGCTCCCTCTAGTGACTAGAAGCTGGAATGACACCCCTAGCAGGCCTGTACATGCAAGTGTCATAGTAACAGGGAAACACATAGCATTGCATTACATGACATTTTATAAAACTGACATATACCAACTTCTCCATAACTAAGGAGGGACGACAGCACACCAAGTGACACTTTGGTAGTGACGGGTATTACAGTCCCCGTACACTACATACCCCACTGCTTTAGGCTGAGTACGACCTCGTACTCCATCATGGGTCGCCCAACTGGAATCTCTACCTGAAATAGAAAATAGAGACATGCAGGCATACATACATGTAATTCATCTGCATTTACATTTACATCAGGTCCAATTGGCAAAGGTGAAGGGTAGTGACAAGGGGCGTCGTTCTCTTCTCTCAGGATAATGAATGGAACGGGGGCGCTGACCTGGCACAGCGTAACATTATAACCAGGATAGTCCATGACAATGAATAAGTCCATGATAGAACAGCAAAATAGATAAAACAGTATAAAAGTTCTTGGAGGCTCAAAGAACAAACATGAGTCCGTACCCAGGTTATTTTTCTATTAAATCACAGAGGCTCTCATGCGGTGGAGTCCATCTCTGGGCACATTTCCTTTAAAAGAGCAAAAATCTCAGAGGCTCAGGTTCTTTTGAGTCTGTCTCCGGGCACGGTTCCTTAGTATGAAGTTGCACAATAAAAGGACAGCAAAGAGAAGTGCTGTAAGACCCCTGATCAACCTGAAAAGGGGGTGAAGGGTAAAAGGTGCAACTAAAGGAACAGGCACAACTTGGCGTGGGGTAGCAAAAGCAGGCAGGAGGTCCTGGAAACAAACGTGGCCTTGCTGACTTTGTGATTTCAGTGGTCAACACCTACCACTGAGCCGTGGACAAACTGGCAGCCGCAACAAAGGACCAGAAACATAGGACTCCTGTCCTGGAAGGGTTAACATCAAACTTCTGCAGTGAAATAAATCAAAGGCCTAGCAGGCTGATTCACAGTGGCATATCATAACCACTTGGCTCTGCTGGCAAGTACGGCCTGTAGTAGTCCTCTACAGGAGGATGGGCCCACATAACTGTATTGGGGGGCAGCTGTAGGGGGAAGGGGCCCCTAATAGGTATTGGCCCCATGGGCCTAGGGGTAAACCCTTGGGTGGACCGTACCGGTCCCGGCATAAGGATTGTGGGATGGAATGGCATGGTTACCGCCGCCTCAAGCGGTCCGGTGGGCTCGGCGCGGCTAATCACAGCAACCGGGGGTCTCCTTTGGGGCACTGACGGAGCGGTGGCAGCAGAAGGTGGTCTACGGGTGGTGACAGGCACCCTTACCTCGTCCTTCTTTGGCGGCGTCTGGATCCTGGCGGTCGCGATCTTGCGCAGCTCCCGCAACTTCTCCTCCAGCCGGACAATCTGCTCACTGATGCTCTCTGTGTCGGAGTCGCTGTCATCTGCTGGCGCCGCCGGCGCAGGTACAGTCACCGATGGCACGGACTCGGCCTCCGCAGGTTCTGGCGATGCGTCTGGTCTCCGACCCCTCCGGATGTTCTCCAAGGTAGCATGAAGTCCTTTCAAGTTTTCCATATCTTGTATGGTCTTCTCCCGACGAGGCAGCTCGGGGGAAGGATAGGGGCTCACCCATTTCTCCAACACGGTTGGCTGCCAGAAGACGTTAGGCCCATAGAAGGAGCTCCGCTCCTGAAAGGCGTGATGGGCTGGCTCTGGAGAGCGTTCAGGTTCCCGCTCGCAGCCAGTGTAGTCTTCTCCTTCTTCTGCCTCCCAGTCCTCAGGTGCTCGTTTGGGACGGGTCACGGCAGTGGCATATGGGCCTCGCAGGCTCTCGGCAGGGGTGTACTCCACTTCCTCTCCCTCACGGAGGCTGTGCTGATAAGAAGGTAGGTAGTCTCTTTTGACAGACCTTCGATTCACATAGAGGTCTCTGCCAGTTAGATAGTCCTGGATGAACCCGTAGCCACGGGTTTTGTCGAATGACAGCACCACTCCCTTTCTCCTTTCCAGGCGGGGTTGGGTGTTAGCACGCTTTTCATGGATTGTTTTAGTCAATTCTTCATAAACGATTTTGGTCTTCGTATTCCGCTTTATAGCGGCCTCCCGGATCTCCGCCATAAGTGATGACCACTTGAACGAGGGCTGAAAAAAGTCTCTCCACGAGCCATAGTAGGGCTCTGGTTCTTTCTCCCTTGGGCGGCAGGCGGGTGTCTCCGGTCCCGGAGAGTAGGCCGGTGGAGCCTCCTCTGGCTCTACACCAACATCAGGCACTTGCGGTATTTTAGGCGTAGACATTGCAGCACAATGATGCTCACTTTCCAACATGCTCGATCCTTCTGAGGAGAGCGATAGGGTCGCGTCAATTACAGCAGCCAGCTCCTCCCACTGCACTGGGAGGCCGCCCCCCAGGTATTCCAGTATATGGAAGGCGGTGTCCATGCTGGCAGACATGCAAATGTCTAGATAAGCAGTGGCGCCTGACCTTGAACTCCTTCCCGCTCTTTTCTCGGAAAGGCGCCAATTTTTCCCGCCTTTTCGGGATGAAGGTGACGCAGCAGTAAATTCAGCAAGCCCAGCAGCCATCTTTGGGTATAAACGCTGTCTATTCACTGACAGCAAGCAGGATTGTTAAAAGTCCACAAAACCACACTCCAATGCGGCAATTTTCTTCCTCTGGGTAGCGCAACACTGCACAGCGCTTTTTAGAAGTTTTGGGTACACTTTGGGTATGATTTTCAGTCCACAAAGTCCACTTTAAATAAACAGGCAATTTGTCACTTTGGTCACAGGGCAACTGTATAAGGCACAAAGTTCACGTTTCTTGCACTAGAAAGCGTGCGTATCCTGTTCGTGACGCCAAAAGAGAGGTGCAGCGTACTCAAGTTGTGTGTAATAGAGTTTCTGGGTGTAGTAGTGCAATGACACTAACCTGAGACGGCTGACTCTCTGCATAAGCAGGTGATGGTAGAAATTGTTCGTGACGCCAGTGCCAATTAAACGGTGGCACGCCGTTTGCGGATAGCAGGAATAAATTGAGGAACACGTGGTCTTAAAACAGAACTCCAACTTTAGTAGTTTTCATGCAGAGACAATATTGGAATCGCAGTTCCTTGGCATACAGTCGATTTTGCAATACGGTTGATGCAGGCAATTACAGATTTAGCAAGGTGATTACAGAGTGTTGAACACAGGACTTGCAGTACAGGAGCTTGCACTCTATTTCTGTCTGATCCTGGAATATAGCAAATCTTCACCAAGGCCCAATAACCTAGTTCTGGCTTTATATCCTTGGCTATAGCTTTAGAAAGTACCTCCTCTGTTATTTTTAGTACCTCTTGCTTCTCTGCACTCTGCCTCGGTCTCTCTCAGCTGCTTCCTCAGGCTCTTTAGCTAAGATATTCCTGTTTCTGCATATGGGAATTCAGGAGGGAATCTTCTCCTGGACAGCAGGCTTCAGGCCTGGACTTGTCTCTGACATTGTCTAATCTCCAACTGTAGATTACAGACACTAGACTCCGTCTCCCTTTCCCTTCCCTGACTGGGCCTTATATAGACTAGGGCTCCCTAGCTCCCTCTAGTGACTAGAAGCTGGAATGACACCCCTAGCAGGCCTGTACATGCAAGTGTCATAGTAACAGGGAAACACATAGCATTGCATTACATGACATTTTATAAAACTGACATATACCAACTTCTCCATAACTAAGGAGGGACGACAGCACACCAAGTGACACTCTGGTAGTGACGGGTATTACAGTCCCCGTACACTACAACAGTGCATACAAACATAACCTCGTGCACAACAAACAGACAAAGTGCATACACAAAACTACACGTTGCCAAAGACAACCGCATGCATGGACAGCGAGCTGCCCAGCGACCAGCTCAGGCTGCTCCACTGCCCAACAACCACAAGTTGCCAGCGGCAACCACACGTGAGGCAAGATACTAGCCCTCATCTGTGGTTGACAACAATACCAGACCGCGGGCAAATGCATGCGGCTCCCAATAAGTCACGACTAGTGATGAGCGGGAGGTGCCATATTCGATTTCGCGATATTTTGCGAATATTCGAATGAATATTCGTATTTTTTTCGTCGAAATCGAATATTCGTAATTATTTTATTTTTCACGAATAATATGTGATTAAATTAATCGTACGATTTTTTTTAATTTTTTTTCCCCCTTGTATAAGGCAACGTTCCTATGACTATGGCTAGGCTAATAATCGTATGATTAAATTAATCGTACGATTTTTTATTTTCGTAATATTCTAAAAGACGGAGTTAGAGCAATATTACGAATATTCTAAAAGACGAAGTTAGAGCAATATTAAGAAATTTCGTAAAATACACATATTAGCCTAGCCATAGTCATGGCTAGGCTATGGCTAGGCTAATAATCGTATGATTAAATTAATCGTACGATTTTTTTTTTTGATTTTTTTTTTCCTGTACAAGGCAAAGTTCCTATGACTATGGCTAGGCTAATATGTGTATTTTACGAAATTTCTTAATATTGCTCTAACTTCGTCTTTTAGAATATTCGTAATATTCTAAAAGACGGAGTTAGAGCAATATTACGGATATTCTAAAAGACGAAGTTAGAGCAATATTAAGAAATTTCGTAAAATACACATATTAGCCTAGCCATAGTCATAGTCATAGGAACTTTGCCTTGTACAGGGAAAAAAAAAAGAATCGTACGATTAATTTAATCATACGATTATTAGCCTAGCCATAGTCATAGGAACGTTGCCTTATACAGGAAAAAAAAAATCGTACGATTTAAATTAATTTAAAAAAAAAAAAAATGAATATTCGATTTCGCGAATATTTGGAACTATATTCAAAATATTCGCGAAATCTCGAAATTGCGATATTCGAGAAGAAAATTCGAAATTCGAATATTCGCGCTCAACACTAGTCACGACCATGACCATGGTCGTGACACCTCCACAGTGCCTGGCCTATTAACATTGACAAACCCTTTAACAGTGACCTTCACAGCGGCCACCCTTTTTTTTTTTTTTTTTTAATATAATTTTTATTAAGTTTTCCAAATTATTTTCAGCAAGACAGTTGTACAATACAAATACAGCTCCTTCGTCTCAACAAAAGAGTTAATCAAAGTGCATGTAAGATACTCATAAACAGTACAATACAGTACAATACCATACAATTCGATTCCTCTACCTCCCCCCTCCCTTCCTCCCAACCTGGGAAAACATTTAACCCCCTCCCCCCCCCCCCTCCCTCTCTCTCAGCTTCCCTAATGTACTAACATTGCTTTCAATCAATCTGAAGTCTCCCCAAGGTTTGGCTTAACTTTTTCTTCAAGTACCATTCTGACAGAATGAATGGAGCCATTAAAGTGCGCATGTCCCTGTCTGAATATACCACTCCTATAAAAGCCTCCCATCTCTTGAAAAAAGTGTTTATAAATCGCCCCCCCAATTGTTCCGCTTCAATTTTTTCCATATCCAGGCAAAGCTTAGCATGATTAAGAACCTCTGTCATTGACGGCAGTTGAGGTTTGAGCCAATGCTTGAAAATACAGCGTTTGGCTGCCAGTAGAAGGATGTGAATAACTGGTTGCACATAGATCCCATTCGTCTGGGCATGGAAAAGCATCAGATCAGGAGACAAAGGAACTGAGATTTTTAGATACCTTTTAATCTGAGATCTAACTAGCTTCCAAAATTTCTGAGAGGCTGGACAGGACCACACTCCATGACTCAGATCAGATTTGTCCAAATGACACTTAGGACATCTAGTCAATCTATCAGAGGATAGAAGGGGCGCAGAAAATTGGAACCCATAGATAGCCTTATGGATAAATCTGAAATGGGATTCTCTCCAAACTTGGTTGATTATCACTTTATTGACTATACTGTATTCCATCCTTGAATTACAAGAGTATCTGCATCCAGTGAAGGGAATATTTTTTTCCAATGGGAGAATACATTATCTGCCACACACTTTTGCTTGCTATCCCTCAACTCGTGGTAGAGATCTGAAAGTGACCTTTTCTTGGATCCATCTCCCAACAAACGATCAAAGGCATTGACAGAAAACTCCCCACTCATGTTCTTCACTCTAGGTCTGAGAAAGCTCATCAACTGAGCATATGCCAGAAAGTGTTGTGGCTTGACTTGTGGGAATCTATTCTGTAGTTCAGTAAAGGACACATATGTATTGGTTTGTCTATCCCAGAAGTCCTGGACCCTCCTCACACCATCTCACCTCCATGATTCAAAATGTTTTGTTTCGATGCCTGCAGGAAATTCCGGATGTCCCCAGACTGGCATAAATTTTGAGATCATGAATGGGAGCTTAAAAATTTTCCGCACCCCCTTCCAGGGCGCTATAGTGTCTGTCAACAAAGTGCTTCGTTTGGCCACAAGGGGTAGAGCAGAGAACTTAGTGTGAAGGAGTGCCCCCAAGGACCACGGTCTAGCTAGTTGAGACTCTAACAGTGTGTTGGTATAGAAGTTGGATCCGAAGATCCAATCAATACCATGCCTTAATAGGCTGGCCAAGTTATATGACCTTAGGTCAGGTAATGCCATTCCCCCCAAACCTTTTGGTAGTTGGAGTTTTGGGAAAGCTATGCGGGGTTTGCGTCCCCTCCAAATAAAAGCCCTGAATGCCGATTCTAACTCCAATATATCCTTATGTTTGATCAAGATGGGAATCGTTTGCATCGGGTATAGGAGCTTTGGAGTGCACATCATTTTTATTAACTGTATTCTCCCTCCCAGGGACAGAGGGGATTGCATCCACCTCTGCAATTCTCTCTTGATCTTTTGAACAATAGGTGGATAATTTAAAGAGTAAAGCGACCCCGGATTCCTTCCTATCTGGATACCTTAATATCTATTTGACTTAGTGGCTACCTGAAGTGGGACTCCCAGCGGCTTCTCACCAACCTTTGGAATATTTGGGCCAATAAATAGGATCTCTGACTTAGTCGCGTTAACTCGGTATCCTGATATAACGCCAAATTCAGAAAGTAACTGGAACAAATGGGGTAGGTCTCTGGATGGGTTCTCTAGAAAGACTAATAAGTCGTCAGCAAATAGAACGTGTTTGAGTTCCCTATTCCCTACTCTAATTCCCTCAATCTTACTATCTCCAGCTAGTTTCCTGGACAGGGGCTCTAAGGCTAGGTTGAATAGAAGGGGGGACAAAGGACATCCCTGTCTAGTACCTTTGCCCAACCTAAACGGTTGTGACAAAAAACCTGGGGTATGGATCCGAGCCCAAGGGTCTGAGTATAGTGCCCTAATGTACTGACGGAAAGCACCGTCAAATCCCATCACCTCCAGTACCTGCTCCATCCATCCCCAGTGTACGTTATCAAAAGCTTTTTCAGCATCTACTGTTACTAATGCTGGGGATGGATGGAGATCAGGTCGAAGCTTGACCTCGTCCAGAACCGTGAGAACCTTACGAACGTTAGTAACTCCCGTACGAACCCCACCTGTGCTGGAGAGATCAGTCTTGGTAAGATTTTTGCTAATCTGTCCGCTAAAATTTTGGAGATTATCTTCAAGTCCACATTTATTAAGGAAATTGGACGATATGATGATGGATAGGCAGGGTCTTTCCCTGGTTTTGGCAAAATTTTTATATGGGCCGTATTAGTTTGATTCGGAATCACCTCCCCCCGCATGTAACTCGTAGACACTTGTTCCAGTAGAGATGAGATCTCCGGGGATATAAGACAATAAAACTCGCCAGAAAACCCATCTGGGCCTGGAGCTTTCCCCAAGGATAGGTTTTTGATCGTAAGCTCAATTTCATCTTTGGAAACTGGGGCATTAAGAACCCTTTTTTCTTCATCACTAATTTTAGGTAAAGAAACTCTCCCCAGCCACTGACTACTATCCAAAAGAGGGGTGTTTGGGGCCTTGTACAGATCCTCATAGAAGGTTCTCAGTACTGCGTTTATTTCCTTGGGGTGAGTCTGCAAGTGTTCTAGACTATTCCTGAGGGGAGGAATGACAGTAGTAGGTCGTTGACCTTTTGCTACCCCCGCCAGTAATTTCCCCGATTTATTACCGTGCCTATACAGACGGGCTTCCCATTTGGATTGAGAGATCATTTCCCATCTGTGCAACCATTGCTCATATTCCTCTTTAACCGACTGCCAAATGTTCTTTAAACTGGGGAGTGGATTATTCAAAAAGTTAGAGTAAGCTATCCTCAATTTGTCACTTAACTCTGTTATTTTGGTTTTAATGTTTTTCTTTTTACTACCCACAAATGCCATAATCCTACCACGTAGAACCGCCTTACCCGCGTCCCAGAGACTCTGAGGACCTACCGAATCCCTATTGTCCTGGAAATATTCCAGCCACCACCCCCGTAATCTATTCTTAAAGTCCTCATCCGTAAACAGATTAGAGGGAAACCTCCAGATAAAATCAGAGCCCCTAAGGATACGATCCCTGAGCAGGATTGAGACTGGAGAGTGGTCAGATATAATCATCTCCTCTATCTGGGGATCAGATACAAGAGAGAGACCGCCCTTACTCACTAGTAAGTAGTCTAAACGGGACCAAGAATAATGCACGTTAGAGAAGTGTGTGAATTCCCTGCCCTCAGGATTAAAAACCCTCCATGTGTCAGTCAATTGAGCGTCTTGGAGTAACAAGGGTAGTCTAGAATCCCGTGCATCTAGACTCTGGCCCCTAGGTCGACTTCTCCGCCTGTCTTCCTCTGGGTTCACCACTGCATTTAGGTCACCTCCCACAATCTTCAGTTCAATGGGATCTCCCGTAATACGGGCCCCCAAGGAGTTGAAGAACCCAGCATCGCGCTCATTTGGGCCATAAACATTGTATAAGCTTAAATCTCCTAAGTGTGAAGTGAGATGAATATGAGCAATCCTGCCCCGTGAGTCATGAAAATGCTGCGTCACATTGTACGGAAGCCCTTTTTTTAACAGCGTGAGCACACCAGCTTTATTTCCCACTGCCGGGGACCCATAAACCTCGCCTACCCAGAGTCGCTTCATCCTAAAAAAAATCCCCCTGATCTAAATGGGTCTCTTGGAGTAGGGCTATGTCTGCTTTCAGACGTTTCAAGTGCTTCAAAACCATCATACGTTTGTGAGGAGAATGTAGACCTTTTACGTTCCAAGTTATTATTTTTAAAGTGTCAGCCATGAGGATAGACCCAAGAAGGAACCTTGAGAAGCAATGTTAAGAGAGATAACCCGTGCCCCAAGACCCAGCCCCCCCTCCCCCCCTCAACTTGCCCACCCCAACATATAACAAAACTTAATAGTCTAGTCATAGACATGAACCATGGGGTTTCACCCCTACACATAGTGTTAAAGGCTTCACTTCTTCCCAACACTCTGGTCACGTGTGCACAAATCATAAGAAACTATAATAAATCACATCCCTCCTCCTCCCTCGCACAGCGACTCCTAACATAGATAACATGCAGCCACATTAATGTTAACAACCACAAAAATAAAGCAGCAATGATCGCCATTAGCGACGGAAAATTGAGTTCTGGCCGAACGTCCCATGCAGGAGGCCTGTTGAACATGAACAAACTGAAATAAAATAAAATAGCTACTCCGGACAATAGCAGGAACATGTGAGACATTACTACTCAACTTCTCCTAGTGATATCGATATGTCCCTCATCCGGCTTCTTTCGGGATGGCCTCTGGGAAGCGCCATTTCCAAGCAGCTGGACCTGAGGCACCACTCGAGACTCTCGGTGCCGTCAAATCCGGTGATGCCGGTGCGCTGACTGTATTGCTTCGGTAAGTAATCGCTGGTAATGGGATTCGTTCCATCGAGGCGATCTTTAGATGACGACTTGCTTCTATTGGTGAATCAAAGGTTTCCACAGTCCCGTCTGGCTGTTGCACCTTTAGCAGCGCCGGGTACAATAAAGAAAAGCGGATCTGAGCTTTAAATAAAGCGGAGCAAAGAGGGGCAAAGGCTCTTCTGCGCCTGGTGACCTCTGCAGAAAAGTCCCCAAAGATAAGCACACGTTGCCCTCGTAGCTGCACACTACCGCCTTGTTGTTTAAATGCCCGAAGTATGGCGGACTTGTCCGCATAGTCCAGATACTGGACTATAACTTGGCGGGGTCTGTTTCCTCGTGCTTGATTCTGGCGTGACCCTCGGGGTCTAGTGGTGTCGTCAGGTTGTGCACTCGGGCCCACACGATGAGCTCTTTCCACTTTACATTTGGCCCCTATACCCAGCACCTCAGGTAATTCAGACTCACAGATGGCGATGAGTTCCCGTGCCGGTATATTCTCAGACAGGCCTACCAAGCGGAGGTTGCTCCTTCTGGATCGATTTTCCAGATCATCGACCTTGTTCCATAGCTTTGTGTTTTCAGACACCAACTGGGTTAGATGATTTTTGAGCATTTCATTATCAGATTCAATGTCCGACATCCTGGACTCTAGCTCTTCCAGCCGGGCTCCATGCTGCGTGACCTCTGCCTGTATCGCTGCAAGAGACTGTGACACTGTAGAAGAGAGCGCTTCTTGTAGGTCGGGCGATATCCGAGCCGCGACTTCCAGCGCTAGCTGTTTGTAATCCACAGAGGGAAGATCCTCATCATCCGCAGGAGCCGAAGACTGCTGAGGTGAATCAATCGGCAAGGTAGGAGCCGCAGGTTCATTCTGGCGAGTTGCCATTTTAGATTCAGTTGGCGCCTTTTCTGGTTTGGCCAGATTTTATTTTGATTTACTCCCCATGAAGATTAGGTAACGGTCCATAAACCGCCCGATAAACTTGGAAGTTGATTGTCCCAACTGCCGGCGAGTAATAGGCAGTTAGTTTGGCTGGGAGGGTGTAATCGCTGTGCTGCAGGGACGGACCTTCACTCACACGCGACCAGTCATGTCGGCGCCGGAACCGGAAGCCGCGGCCACCCTTTTAACGGTGACCTCCACAGTGCCTGCCCCTTTAACTTTGACCTCCACAGTGCCCGCCCCTTTAACAGTGACCTCCACAGTGTCCGCCCCTTTCACAGTGACCTCCACAGTGCCCGCCCCTTTAACAGTGACCTCCACAGTGCCCGCCCCTTTAACAGTGACCTCCACAGTGCCCGCCCCTTTAACAGTGACCTTCATAGTGCTTACCCCTTTAACAGTGACATCCACAGTGTTTGCCCCGTTAAAAGTGACTTACACAATGCCTGCCCCTTAACAGTGAACTCCACAGCGCCTGTCCGTTTAATAGTGGCCCCTGCCCCCCATGCACGTAGCAGTGTGGTTGTGCCGTCATATGTCAAATGACTGAATATTTAAGGACCTGCGACCTGGTGAAACCTGTGATTAGTTGTTATGGCAACCTGGAGTAGGACCTGAGAATTTCTATTGGCTGATAAGGGACATGTGACCGTGTGTATGGGATATGAGTGAAAGACTTGCAGGCTTCTATTGGCTAATTGCTAATTTTTTGGGAATATCTCAGGAGTCCTAGAGAGCTGAGACCCGATCTAAAACCTTCCCGGTTGTACCTGTGTGCCAAATTTGGTAAAGATCGGTCCAGTCATTTGGCCTCGCATAAAAAACTTCCAGACTAGTGATGATCGAGCACCAAAGTATTCAGGTGTTCAGGTATTCGGGCCGAACACATTGCTATATTCGTGTGCTTGGCCGAGAACCCGAGTATAATGGAAGTCAATGGGAGACAACCAGGCACCCCAAGCTCTGAAGAGGGGAGGGTGCCTGTTCCATTGGAAAAGGTCAGAAAGTGAGAAACACCACCGAAATGGATCGGGAACAGCATGGGGACGATGTCTGGATGCATCTTGGACTCCCAGATCGCTGCTGGGAACCATGTTGTCCGAGTTTTACGCCACTTTTACAGACTGACAAAAATACGCACAAAACCCCCCAAAAAATACTATTTTACAGGAAAAATTGTTCGGAAACATTCTTTCCAGTATATTAAATTGTATATAAAGTGCAAGTGCTGCAAAAAACTACAAACAAGAAGCACTCCGAAACAGCCTGTATATCACATAAAGGAGGGCCTCATTCACATTGTTGTACAATAGTTCAGGTAGTGTGACTCCTACACTCATAAAGCCTATGCACTAAGTGAAAGGGCTGCCAAAAATTATAAGGAACCGGCACTCCAAAACACCCTTTGTTACACATAAAGGAGGGCATCATACACACCCTTGAAAAATTATGATTGATGGCCTGCTGGTGACCCTCAAAAACATTTGGAGCAAGGGCCTGCTGATCTGACCATCTAAAGCCTTAGGGGCGAGGGCCTGCTGCCGCATTGCTGACTCTAGATAACCTCTGGGCGATTGCACGTCCCCGTGACGGCGACGATCCATTTGGATTTCAGCCTTATCAACTTTCACTGTTGTTTTCTGCGCCTACCATGGTGATCACGGGTAACGGGGAAACAGGGTTCGATGCCGGAGAGGATGCCTAAGAAAAGGCTACCACATCCAAGGGAGGTCAACGGCTGAAATCTGATTGGCTGTTGTTGCCTTGCCACTTTTTTTTTCCTAATTGTGAACCACCCAGAGAGGGTGGGTCAAGTTATCAAAGCACAAGATTCCAAGGAAGGCAGCAGGCACGCGGCAATTACCCACTCCCGACTCAGGGAGCTAGTGACGATAAATAACAATACAGCACTCCTACGCGGCCCTGTTATTGGAATGAGTACACTTTCTGTTAAAGAGGATCTATTGTAGGGCAAGTCTGGTGCCAGCAGCCAACTTGCTCCCGACCTCCACAACGTTCACCCAGTATGCCATCATGGTGAGGATTGTGTTGACCAGACTCTTGGCTACTGAGACTGGACTTGTAGGTAAGGGCCTGCTGCCGCTCTGACTCTAGATAACTTCGAGGCGATCGCATGTCCCCGTGATGGTGACGATCCATTTGGATGCAGGGCCGGATTAAGAGCATCATGGGCCTGGTGCTGAGGATTTTGCTGGGCCTTTTTATGGAACTGCACTCAGTGTCTTAATTACATATATATTTTATCGATACCATTAAAGTATTTTGTTCCTGCAACTACCACTTCATTTGGCGTCTATCTTGGCAACATGGAGGGGGACCACGGGAGGGGGACCCTGAGGGTGGGGCACCCTCAGGGCACTATAGTGTCAGGAAAACCGCTTTGTTTTCCTGACACTATAGTGATCATTTAACATGAAGATTACTGTTTTCTAGCTGCTGTGGACTGTGGACAACAGCAGCTAGAAACAGTAATTTCCATAGAGCTGTGTTATGATTTATGGACACAGCACTCAGCATGCTTAGCCAGTCAGATAGAAGGCTGGCTAAGCATGCTGAGAGCTGTGTCTAAATAACATAACACATTAAAGGGATTCTGTCCCCAGGTTTCACCCCTGTCAGCTAAAAATATGCTGATGTTCAGGGCGTCTTCACGATTCCTAATGTGGGCTTATAAATGTCATCTGTGGGCTTATTTAGCTAAAAAACTGCTTTTACTAACCTGTCAGTCAAACAAATAAGGTGCCCAAGGGGATGTTAATGAATGCAAGGTGCCCAGCGCCGCCTTTCCAGACTTCTGCGCCGCCTCCTAATCCTCTGTGGCCTCTCGCTCTCCCTCCCTCCCCCCTCCTCCTCCTGCTGTAAGATCTCGCGCATACAGGGGTTGAGCGAAGTGCTGGCGCATGCGCACTTCGCTGTAAGAAGCCAAATGGAGAAGTCTGCATGGGCGCATCAGGCAGAGCCCTGTGCGCAAGCACGAGATCTTACAGCAGAAGGAGGGGGGAGGGACGGAGAGTGAGAGGCGGCACAGAGGATTAGGAGGCGGCGCAGAAGTCCGGAAAGGCGGCGCTGGGCACGAACGGCGGTGGGTGCGGCGGGCATCTTGCACCCATTAACATCCCCTTGGGCACCTTATTTGTTTGACTGACAGGTTAGTAATAGCTGTTTTTTTAGCTAAATAAGCCCACAGATGACATTTATAAGCCCACATTAGGAATCGTGAAGACGCCCTGAACATCAGCATATGTTTAGCTGACAGGGGTGAAACCTGGTGACAGAATCCCTTTAAAGAAATTACTGTTTCTAGCTGCTGTCGACTAGCAGCTAGAAACAGTAATTTCTTTATGTGTTATGTTATTTAGACTGAGCTCTCAGCATGCTTAGCCAGTCAGTAATTTTCATAGTGCTGTTATGATTTATGGACACAGCTCTCAGCATGCTTAGCCAGCCTTCTATCTGGCTGTGCTTCTTGAGAGTCACAGTCCACAGGCTCAGAAACAGCCAGATAGAAGGCTGGCTAAGCATGCTGAGAGCTGTGTCCATAAATCATAATAGCACTATGATTGCCCTCCCTTCCAACTGGATGAGTTTATCTGATACCTGCCCTGCTCCAGAAGCTCCTGCTGTCTCGCAGGCTGGTGTGGCTGAGCGCTGTGGGCCGTGTGCTGGTCGAAACTGCTGAGTAGGTTGTACACAGCGCAGCGTGCAGGAGGGATAACCACGGGCGCACTGTGGTCATATCCGGCGGGCCGGCATTACAGGAACCGCACCAGCTGCTCTGACGGATATCCTGTGACGTATATCCGGCGGCAGGACGTCAGAGCAGCTGGTGCTGTTCCTGTAATGCCGCGGCCCGCCGGATATGACCTCAGTAGCGATAGGAAGTTCGGATCTTTCAGATGAATCGGTTCATTTGAATCAGCTCATTCAAATGAACCGATTCATGAATCGGATCTTCGGTTCACTTGCTGAGTCACTGACTGCTGAGCTGACTCGCAAGTGAACCGAAGACTCTAGGTGCCGGTGCGCATGCCCATTCGATTCACTTGCTGCTGCTGACTCAGTCGGCTCTTCAGCTCTCTAATGAGTGAGTCCGGATCAGGAAGAGTGATTAATTATAGTGATAGTGAAGGGAAGCTGAGGCTGACGCCGGACAGGAGGACTCAGGAGCTGTCACTGTGGTGTGCATTGTTGTCTGTTGTGCATTGTTACCAACAGTGACAACAGTCTGACACTGACAGTAGTGAAGTGAAATGTGAATGCACGCACAGGGAAAACTATGTGCTGAATTGATAACAGTATTACAGTAACACAGTCACTGGCTGATAATAAAATAGTCCCCACTTAACGGAATCCATAAAGGAGATGTGAACCCACCCTTAGTTATATAGCTACTGAATGAGATGCCTTTAACATATTTATCTCCTGAGAAGCCAATTTGATCCTAAAGGGTTAATTCAACCTGTAATCTAAACTCTGTGTCATCTGTCACTTCTCTTATCTCTCTGCTCCTGTCAAAGGCGTACATAGAAATCACTGGGCCCCATAGCAAGAATCTAAATTGGGCCCCCATTCCCCTTTTATAGCCCCTCCCACTACCCATTCCAGGCCTCTCTCTTTGTTCCATGAACTATGTTCGCTGCTGTTTTATAATTTATGCCATCAGGGCCGGATTGGGATTACAAAACAGGCCTGGCACACAAAAGAGGTATAATAGATGCAGTGTGTACAGATGTATAGTGTATACAGCAGTGTACTGATATGTGAGGAACGTGGTATAATATATGCAGTGTGTTCAGGTATATAGTATACACAGCAGTGTACTGATATGTGAGGTACGAGGTATAATATATGCAGTGTGTTCAGGTATATAGTATATACAGCAGTGTACTGATATGTGAGGTATGAGGTATAATATATGCAGTGTGTTCGGGTATATAGTATATACAGCAGTGTACTGATATATGAGGTATAAATTACAGCTCGTACCTCACATATCAATCCAATACTGTATATACAATATACCTGTACACACCATCTATTATACCTCGTACCTAACATATCAGTACACTGCTGTATATACAATATATCTATACACACTGCATATATTATACCTTGTACCTCACATATCAGTACACTGCAATATATATTATATATCTGTACATATTGCATCTATAATGTTTAATATATGCAGCGTGTGTGTGTGTGTGTGTGTGTGTATATATATATATATATATATATATATATAGATGTGAGGCATACAAGGTAAAATACTGTAGATGCAGTGTTTACAGAGATATGTGGTCAGTTATACATTATGGTCACTGTGTGTGTGAAGTACATGAGGTAGTGGTCACTGTAACTGTCTGAAGTATTATACATGAGTGAGCAATGAGTAAAAACAGGGCATGAAGGGGGGGTAAATGATGAAAAGTGGAGGACCTCCTCTTACCACTCCATTCCAGTCTGTATGGATCAATGCAGAGCTGATTGTGAACTTCTAATACTTGCTGTTAGGGGTTGAAGGACCTGTGATGATGTCATCACAGGTCCTGGCAGATGTACCTTTCAAACCTAGGAACTACACCATTTTTGGTGCAGTTCCTTTGCTAGATTCTGCAGGACCTGTGATGCTGAAGATGATGTCATCACAGGTCCTGGCAGATGCACTGTGAAGACTCCCTGTACTACTCAGACGACTCAGAGCTGCTAGTGCTTGCCTTGCCTCAGCTCTGATTGGTTGGTGGGCGGGGAGGGGAGGGGCTGGCAGAAGCAGCTTCCACTCTAGGATCATATTACGCTCCTCCCAGTCCCGCCCTCAGGCTCCCTGCTGCCAGCGTGAGGTGAGCGTCTCTGCATTGTCAGTGTGCTATGTGACGCTGCGCTGTGTACAACAGAGGACTTTTAACCCTCTGGACGGCCTTTTGGCTGGCAGATGGGCCTATTTTATGGTAGGGGCCTGGAGCTGCAGCTCCATCAGCCCCTACGTTAATCCGGCCCTGTTTGGATGTCTGCCCTATCAACTATAGAGCAATTTTTCAACAAGGACCTTCTGGTATAGCACCGTTTTGCTTATCCTCTCCACGAGAGGAATGAGAGATGCCAAGTTCTCTTTGTAGCGGGGGTCGAGAAGGGTGAACAACCAGTAATCCGTGTTGTCTAAAATCCATATAACGCGTGGGTCGCGGGAAAGGCAACCTAACATGAAGTCAGGCATGTGTGCCAGAGTACCAACAGACAAAACTTCGCTGTCGTCATCAGAAGGTGAGCTGATCCTGTAAAACATGATATGCGATGGCCTGCTGGTGAGCTGACGCTCTAAAATATTATATGCAAGTGCCTGATGGTGAGCTGAAGCTCTAAAACAATATATGCTAGTGCCTGCAGGTGAGCTGACCCTGTAAAACATTAGATGCAAGGGCCTGCAGGTGAGCTGACCCTGTAAAACATTATATGCTAGTGCCTGCTGTTGAGATGATGCTGTAAAACATTATATGCGAGTGCCTGCTGGTGAGCTGACGCTCTAAAACATTATATGTGAATGCCTGCTGGTGAGCTGAAGCTCTAAAACAATATATGCTAATGCTTGCAGGTGAGCAGACACTGTAAAACATTATATGTGAGGGCCTGCAGGTGAGCTGATCCTATAAGAAAAAATTAGAGTGGGGGGAATATATACAATCTGGAGGAAGAGGAGGAGAAAACAAGATTCAACCATATACAGTTTTTTTTTTTAGGTGGAAAAGGTGCATGGGAATACACTACAGTAGATCGAGTACATTATAAATAGTAGATTGAAATTGCCTTTATGTTCATCATCAGCTCAGCTCTCCTCTGGTGGAGTTGAGAATTCGGGGGCAATCTAGGCCTTGTTCATTTTAATCTGAGTCAACCTGTCAGCATTGCCAGTGGACAAGCGGATAAGCTTATCTGTTATTATTCCACCAGCAGCACTAAATACATGCTCAGACAAGTGTGGACAGCATCTCCAAGGCGTAGAGAGCAAGTTTATGCCACGTGTCCAGCTTGGATACCCAGTAGTTGTAAGACACTGAGGGATCATTTAGGACGCTGACAGGGTCTGCTATGTATTCCTTCACCATCTTCCAAAACTTTTCCCTCCTTGTACCACTAGGCCGCTCTTCAGGGTGAGGTTGCTGGCGGGGTGTCATGAAAGTGTCCCATGCCTTGGAGAGTATTGCCCTGCCTTTGTTAGAACTGCTGTGTGTTCCCCTTGTCTCCCTTCCTCGGTTGCCTAAGGAAGTATGGACTCTGCCGGCCGCAATTTCAGATGGATAATTTTGGAGCAATCTCTCAACAAGTACCTTCTGGTATTGCACAGTTGTCCTCTCCACCAGAGGAATGAGAGATGAGAAGTTCTCTTTGTAGCGGGGGTCGAGAAGGGTGAACACCCAGTAATCCGTGTTATCTAAAATGCGTATAACACGAGGGTCGCTGGAAAGGCAGCCTAACATGAAGTCAGCCATTTGTGCCAGAGTACCAACAGGCAAGACGTCGATGTCGACATCAGGATAACTCTCCATCTCCTCCTCCTCTTCTGCCCATCCACACTGAACAGATGGAATTAAAGTTCCATGGGTACTACCCTCTCCAGATCCTCCTCCTCCTTCATGGTCCAATTTGCGCTGAGAAGACGAACTGAGGGTGGGCTGTGTAATGTCCTCCCCCATTTCCTCGTCTGCCACATTCAGAGCGTCGTGCTTAATTGTGAGCAGCGATCGTTTGAAAAGACACAGCAGTGGGATGGTTACACTGATAATAGCGTTATCGCCACTAACCATCTGTGTGGATTCATCAAAGTTTTTTAAAACCTCACAGAGGTCTGACATCAATGCCCACTCCTTGCTTGTGAATAGTGGCAGTTGACTCAAATGGCGATGACCATGTTGCAGCTGGTATTGCACAACTGCCCTCTACAGCTCACAAAGCCTGGTCAACAACATGTGGAACGTAGAGTTTCAGCGGGTGCTCACGTCGCACAACAGTCGGTGAGCTTGAAGCCGCAAGCGCTCCTGCAGCGTTGACAGACCGGCTGAAGCTGTAGGCACACACGAGGCTCACCTTCACTAGTAGCTCTGGAAAATTGCGGTCGATTTTGATAAACTGCTGAACCACTAAGTTTAAGAAGTGGGCTAGGCATGGGATGTGTGTCAGGTTGCCGAGCTTCAAAGCCGCCACCAAGTTACGGCCATTGTCAGACACAACCATGCCTGGTTGTAGGTTGAGTGGCGAGAGCCACAGCTCGGTCTAGTCCCTTATCCCCTGCCACAGCTCTGCGGCGGTGTGCTGTTTGTCCCCTAAGCAGATCAGCTTCAGCACTGCCTGTTGCCGCTTCCCCACTGCAGTGCTACACTGCTTCCAGCTACCTACTGATAACTGACTGGGGCTGAACGTGGATAATTCGGAGGTGAAAGTGGAGGAGGAGGCGGAGAAGTGGGGGTTGGAGCCACTAATGTAGGTACTGGCAGAAACCCTGAGAGACATAGGGCCCGCAATCCTTGGCGTCGATAGAACCTGTGCCATCCAAGGGTATGACTCGCTCCCGGCCTCCACAACATTCACCCAGTGTGCCGTCAGGGAAATGTAGCGTGTGTCCGTGGTTTAGTGGACCTTCCCAGTAACTGTGTTGGTTAAGGGCACTTGTGATGTTACGGGACACATGTTGCTGTAAGGCGTGCACGGCACACCTTGAAAAATATTGGAGGCTGGGTACTGCATAACGCGGGAGACAGCCGCCGACATCAGGCTGTGAAAGGCCTCAGTGTCCACAAGCCTAAATGGCAACATTTCCAGGGCCAGTAATTTAGAAAGCAGTGCATTTAGTGCTATGGCTTGTGGGTGGGTGGCTGGACATTTGTGCTTGCGTTCAAATACCTGGGGTAAGGACATTTGTACTCTGCACTGGGACACGGAAGTGGATGTGGTCACTGATGGTGCTTGCGAAGGTCCAGGTGCAGGGCGGGATGCATCCAGGCCTGCGCTTTCGACAGGGGATTGGCCAGCACGTAACACAGAGGAAGAGGAGGCAGTGGTGTGACCCGCAGACACAGATTGTGGACCCAGGTGTTCGGCTCACCTATTGCGGTGCTTTGATGCCATGTGGCGGATCATGCTGGTGGTGGTGAGGTTGCTAGTGTTCAGTCCCCTGCTCATTTTTGTATGGCACAAGTTGCAAATTACAAATCTTTTGTCGTCCGCACTTTCCTCAAAAAAGCGCCAGACTGCAGAACACCTACCCCTTGACAAGGGTGATTTCCGAAAGGGGGTGCTCCTGGGAACAGTTGCAGGCCTGTTTGGTGTGACCCGCCTTCTACCTTTTGCCACACCACTGCCTCTTTCAGCCTGTTGTGGTGCAGCAGATCCCTTCCCCTCCCTCCCTGTACTGCTGTCCTTGCTCGGCTTTCCACCTTCCCAGGTTGGGTCAGTGACTTCATTGTCCACCCCTTCCTCTTCCACTTCCTCACTCTGCTCATCCTCCTGATTTGTTGACCTAACCACAACCTTAGTGATTGACAACTGTGTTTCATCCTCTTCATCAACCTCTTGAGACAGCAATTACCGTTGAGTTGGCAACTGTGTCTCATCATCATCCACCGTCATCTTCTTGTGATTGTGGATGCTCAAGAGTTTGGGAATCAGGGCACAAGATCTGTCCCTCTTCAAGCGTGCTTGGCGAGAGGGCCATATTAAGAAATGGCGCTGAAAAGAGCTCCTCTGAATATCCGAGTGTGGGATCACTTGTTTGCCCAGACTGTCAATGGTGGGAGGAAGGAGGATCAGGGTGAGGATTGGTTTTAGCAGACTTGTCTACTGAGACTGGACTTGGTGGAAGACAGGGTGGTGCTTAACCGACTGGAAGCATTATCTGCTGCAATCCAACCAACCACCTGGTCAAACTGGTCTGACTTCAAGCGTGGTGTCCTGCGCCGCCCTGCAAACTGGGACATGAAGCTAGGTATCGTGGATGATTGTTTTTCTTTCTTGTTTTCCCAGGGCCACGGCCTCTGCGCGCACCATCAGCATCACGGCCACTGCCCCGTCCCTTACTGCTCGCCTTCTTCATATTAAATGTTTTATATATGATTGAAAGTCTGTCACACGTACTGTAGCGTAGGATTTGGAAGTTTATGCGCAAACAAATTTAAAAAGGTATTTGGAATGTGGAAACTTCCCACAGGAGATATCCCGCAGATAATGTCAATGCTGTCACCAGCGGCTAATAAAAAATTACAGGGAATGTCATAGGTATTTGGTATGAGGAAACATTATATAGGAGAGGTACCACCGGTAATGCCACTGTCCGCAGCGTCTACGCAAAAAAGTAAACTGTACGTATGTCACAGATACATTTTTTTCAGAGCACACGTTACACTGCAGATGTGGCGCTGGTAATGTCACTGTCCGCAGCCGACACCATCTACGGAAAAAGTACACTGTATTTCACAGATACATTTTTTCAGTGCATATGTTACACTGCAGGCACACGTTACAGTGCAGATGTGGCGCTGGTAATGTCACTGTCCGCAGCCGACACCATCTACGGAAAAAGTACACTGTATTTCACAGATACATTTTTTCAGTGCATATGTTACACTGCAGGCACACGTTACACTGCAGATGTGGCGCTGGTAATGTCACTGTCCGCAGCCGACACCATCTACGGAAAAAGTACACTGTATTTCACAGATACATTTTTTCAGTGCATATGTTACACTGCAGGCACATGTTACACTGCAGATGTGGCGCTGGTAATGTCACTGTCCGCAGCAGACAACGTCTACGGAAAAAGTACACTGGATGTCGCAGATTTTTTGGGGGATTCGCACACTTTACACTGAAGATGTGGCGCAGCCAGGGGCGTAGCTATAGAGGGTGCAGAGGTAGCAGTCGCTACTGGGCCCAGGAGCCTGAGGGGGCCCAAAGACCTTTGTTCCACATAAGACACCATTATTATAGAAAGTGCATGCTGTTCAAGTTACACCTCTGGCTGGAAGGAAGGGGTTAGGTCAAGAATTTGGCATGGGGAGTCCCGTTTTAATTTTTGTCTCAGGCACACAAAAACTATATATTTCCCCGCCCCTGGTTACAAAGCACTGAGGGAAGGGGGGCCAAGCTGAACTCTTGCACCAGGGCCTATGAGCATTTAGCTACGCCCCTGGGCGCAGCTAATGCCGCTGCAGCGGCCTAACTATTTTACGCTATTTAGGGCAGGATGCGCTAAAAATGGATATTGCTGCCACGCACAATAGTCCTTAACCACCTCAGCTCCCCTAGCTTAAACACCCTTAATGACCAGACCACTTTTTACAATTCTGCACTACACTACTTTCACGGTTTATTGCTCGGTCATGCAACTTACCACCCAAATGAATTTTACCTCCTTTTCTTCTCACTAATAGAGCTTTCATTTGGTGGTATTTCATTGCTGCTGACATTTTTACTTTTTTTGTTATTAATCGAAATTTACAGATTTTTTTGCAAAAAAATTAAAATTTTCACTTTCAGTTGTAAAATTTTTCAAATAAAACTACATTTCTATTTAAATTTCTCTCTAAATTCATTGTTCTACATGTCTTTGATAAAAAAAAAGTGGTATCGCCGTACTCAGGAGAAGTTGGGCAATGTGTTTTGGGGTGTCATTTTACATATACCCATGCTGGGTGATAGAAATATCTCGGTCAAATGCCAACTTTGTATAAAAAAATGGGAAAAGTTGTCTTTTGCCGAGATATTTCTCTCACCCAGCATGGGTATATGTAAAATGTCACCCCAAAACACATTGCCCAACTTCTCCTGAGTACGGCGATACCACATGTGTGACACTTTTTTGCATCCTAGGTGGGCAAAGGGGCCCACATTCCAAAGAGCACCTTTAGGATTTCACAGGGCATTTTTTACACATTTTGATTTCAAACTACTTCTCACCCATTAGGGCCCCTAAAATGGAAGGGCAGTATAACTACCCCACAAGTGACCCCATTTTGGAAAGAAGACACTCCAAGGTATTTCGTGATGGGCATAGTGAGTTCATGGAAGTTTTTATTTTTTGTCACAAGTTAGTGGAATATGAGACTTTGTAAGAAAAAAAATAAAAGAAAAAAATCATAATTTTCCGCTAACTTGTGACAAAAATAAATAAATTCTAGGAACTCGCCATGCCCCTCACGGAATACCTTGGGGTGTCTTCTTTCCAAAATGGGGTCACTTGTGGGGTAGTTATAGTGCCCTGGCATTTTAGGGGCCCTAATGCGTGAGAAGTAGTTTGAAATCAAAATGTGTAAAAAATGCCCTGTGAAATCCTAAAGGTGCTCTTTGGAATGTGGGCCCCTTTGCCCACCTAGGCTGCAAAAAAGTGTCACACATGTGGTATCGCCGTACTCAGGATGTTTTGGGGTGTCTTTTACATATACCCATGCTGGGTGAGAAAAATATCTCGGCAAAAGACAACTTTTCCCATTTTTTTATACAAAGTTGGCATTTGACCGAGATATTTATCTCACCCAGCATGGGTATATGTAAAATGACACCCCAAAACACATTGCCCAACTTCTCCTGAGTACGGCGATACCACACGTGTGACACTTTTTTGCAGCCTAGATGCGCAAAGGGGCCCAAATTCCTTTTAGGAGGGCATTTTTAGACATTTGGATCCCAGACTTCTTCTCATGCTTTAGGGCCCCTAAAATGCCAGGGCAGTATAACTACCCCACATGTGATCGCATTTTGGAAAGAAGACACCCCAAGATATTCAATGAGGGGCATGGCGAGTTCATAGAAGATTTTTTTTTTTGCACAAGTTAGCGGAAATTTTCTTTTGTTTTTTCTCACAAAGTCTCCCTTTCCGCTAACTTGGGACAAAAAGTTCAATCTTTCATGGACTCAATATGCCCCTCAGCGAATACCTTGGGGTGTCTTCTTTCCAAAATGGGGTCATTTGTGGGGTGTTTGTACTACCCTGGCATTTGAGGGTCTCCACAATCATTACATGTATGGCCAGCATTAGTTTCTGCTATTCTCCTTATATTGAGCACACGGGTAATGAGATTTTTTTTTTCCGTTCAGCCTCTGGGCTGAAAGAAAAAATGAACGGCACAGATTTCTTCATTCGCATCGATCAATGTGGATGAAAAAATCTCTGCCAAAAAAAAAAAAGGAGGGGAAAGGCGTCTGCCAGGACATAGGAGCTCCACCCAACATCCAAACCCACTTAGCTCGTATGCCCTGGCAAACCTGATTTCTCCATTCACATCAATCGATGTGGATGAATAAATCATTGCAGGGATTTTTATAATTTTTTTTTTATATACAAAGTGTTTGCCAAAGCATATGAACACCGCGCCCCTCAGCTCATATGCCTCGGCAAACATATCTTTTACTGCAGAGGAGAAATCTCGTCTTGCAGCGCCGCATACACTGACTTTTGTGTAATCTGACAGCAGCGCAATGCATCTGTCAGAATGCACATCAGTGCTGCAGCTGGTTCATCGGTTGGTCCACCTAGAAGGTAAAAAAAAAAAAAAAAAAAAAAAACAGGCCGCAACGCAATAAATTTATTAACATTAAGTTTTTATAACATTTGAATGGAACATTAACTTTTATAAACTTTATCTTTTTGAACAGAACATTAACTTTTTTGCTTACCGGTGATTTCTTTTTTTTTTTTACCTTTATAGGACAAACCTCTCCTTTCCCATGGGACAATGTGCAAAGAGCAAATCGCCCAGAGATGTGGCGAAGTACATTATGCACTTTGTCCCAGGTGAAAGGAGAGGTTTGCAGCAGCTGTGAGTGGAAGGGCCCTAATAGCCCTGTGTGTCTGTCCTGTGGAACGCAATCCCTATGCTAAGTGTACCTGTGTGTGGTACTTCCGGAAAAACTCCCCTAAGCATAGGGCAGGGTGGTCAGGGCAGTCAGAACAGAAATAGCAGGTGTCACGCCTTATTCCACTCCTGCTACAGACACAACATCTTTTTCGGGGTGACGCTTGGGTTGAGGTACCAGCAACGACACTGGGGAAATGTCGCTCGTGTAGACGGCTCACTACACTGGAGGTTGGGGCCACGGAACCTCCTGGATACAGGAGGTTCTCGATGATCTCTTCCTGAAATTTGAGGAAGGATCCTGTTCTCCCAGCCTTACTGTAGAGAAAAAAAACTATTATAGGCAGCCAATTGAATTAAATATACAGATATCTTCTTATACCAGCGTCTGGTGCGGCGGGACACTAAATAAGGAGCCAACATCTGGTCATTGAAGTCCACTCCTCCCATGAGCAAATTATAGTCGTGGACTGAGAGGGGCTTTTCAATGACACTGGTTGCTCGTTCTATTTGTATTGTCGTGTCTGCGTGAATGGAGGAGAGCATGTAAACGTCACGCTTGTCTCTCCATTTCACCGCGAGCAGTTCTTCGTTACACAAGGCAGCCCTCTCCCCCCTTGCAAGACGGGTGGTAACGAGCCCTTGGGGGGTGCCACAGCAGCCAATCTGTTCTAGGAACAAATGCCTGAAGAGGGGCACACTTGTGTAGAAATTGTCCACATAAAGATGGTACCCCTTGCCAAATAAGGGTGACACCAAGTCCCAGGCTGTCTTCCCACTGCTCCCCAGGTAGTCAGGGCAACCGACCGGCTCCAGGGTCTGATCTTTTTCCCTCATAGATCCAAAATTTGTGGGTATAGCCTGTGGCCCTTTCACAGAGCTTATACAATTTGACCCCATACCGGGCGCGCTTGCTTGGGATGTATTATTTGAAGCCAAGGGGCCCGGTAAAAGGGACTCGTCTATGCAGATGTTTTGCTCAGGGGTATACAAATCTGCAAATTTGGTGTTGAAGTGGTCTATGAGAGGCCGAATTTTGTGGAGCCGGTCAAAAGCTGGGTGGCCTCTGGGACGAGAGGTGCTGTTGTCGCTAAAGTGCAGGAAACGCAGGATGGTCTCAAATCGTGTCCTGGACATGGCAGCAGAGAACATGGGCATGTGATGAATTGGGTTCGTGGACCAATATGACCGCAATTCATGCTTTTTTTTCAGGCCCAGAAATTTTTTTATTTCGGAAACTTGGACGGGTTTCCACCGGAAAGACTGGGCATAAAAGCTTCCCGGGTTGGCGGCTATAAATTGAGTGGCATGCCGATTTGTTTCTGCCACGACTAAGTCCAAGAGCTCCGCAGTCAAGAACAGCTCAAAAAATCCCAGTGCCGAACCGATCTGAGCTGTCTCAACCCGAACTCCAGACTGGGCGGTGAAAGGGGGAACTATTGGTGCGGCTGAAGTTGGGGGCTGCCAATCAGGGTTTGCCAGCACCTCAGGGACTCTAGGGGCTCTACGGGCCTGTCTGTGCGGTGGCTGCGACGGAGGAACTAATGCACGTGCCACCGTACCAGCTTCAACTGCCCTTCTGCTGCTCGCCACTTCACTATGTTGCACGGCAGTGCTGGTACTAGGTCCAGGATGGGCTGCGCTGCTGGTGTATGCCTCACCACATAATCCGACAGCGCCAGCCCCACTCTGCTGCCCTTGAAGCGGATCCTGCGCAACCTGTGGTCTAGCAACACTGGGCCGGGTACGCCTGGTGCTATCAGGGACCTCAACCTCCTCGTCCGAACTTTGGGTCAGACTGCCACTGCTTTCTACAGGTTCATATTCTGACCCGCTAGATTCGTCAGATGAGGGTTCCCATTCCTCATCTGACTGGGTCAGAATCCTGTAGGCCTCTTCAGAAGAATACCCCTTATTTGCCATTTGGTCAACTAAATTTAGGGGGTATTCCCTGAGACTACCCAAGAAAAAAAGCAAGCCTGTCTTACAAATGGGAGGCTAGCGAAGTACCGGAAGCCGCTGCAATTTATAAAAAAATATCAAAACTGATTTTTTTATCGCCGCAGCGCTTGTAAAGTGATTGTGCAGTGATCAAAAAATAATATTTTTTTTGTCACTGCGGCGGGGCGGACGTGGGTGAACGCACGTGTGGGCGACCGATCAGGCCTGATCGGGCAAACACTGCGTTTTGGGTGGAGGGCGAGCTAAGGTGACACTAACACTATTATAGATCTGACTGTGATCAGTTCTGATCACTTACAGATACTATAAAAGTACAAATGCTGATTAGCAATACGCTAATCAGTGACTGTGGTGCGGTGGGCTGGGCGCTAACCGACGCTAACTACCTAACAAAGGGGCCTAAACTATCCTAAAACCTAACAGTCAATACCAGTGGGGAAAAAAATTGACAGTTTACACTGATCACTTTTTTCCCTTTCACTAGGTGATTGACAGGGGCGATCAAGGGGTGATCAAGGGGTTAATTGGGGTGATGGGGGGTAATCTGTGGCTAAGTGAAGTGTTTGGTGTATACTCACAGTGATGTGTGCTCCTCTGCTGGGACCAACCGACGAAAAGGACCAGCAGAGGAGCACAGAAGCCATTTAACACATTATATTTATAAATATAATGTGTTAACTGGCTTGTGATTTGTTTTTTTGAAAATCATCAGCCTGCCAGCGACGATCATTGGCTGGCAGGCTGATGACGAACTTGTCCGGCCCGCGATGCGCATGCACGGGCCTGCTGTGAGCGTAATATCACGTCTCGCGAGATGACGCATCGGCGCGTCAAGGAGGAATGAATCAACCGCCTCCGGAACGCAATCCTGCGTTAGGCGGTCCGGAGGCGGTTAAAAGGACTATTGGGTCTCTGAAAACTTTTGGTGGTAAAAATATTCTTAAATCACTCCCTACACTGTCTGTCTCTTCTTCAGCACAGCTCTCCCTGACTAAGAAGAAGCCGAAAATGCGTCATCGGGTGCTATATAGCACCCGATGATGCGTTCCGGCCAGCCAATCACTAATGCCAGCAGCCAACATGGCTATGGTATTAAAGTGAGGGCAGTACTTACCTGCACGTTTATTGGCTGCATAGCAGCCAAGAAACGTGCGGGGCGGAGACTCGACTGGTGTTCGGCCAAGCATCCGTTATCATCACTAATAGTTGATCAACAAGATTATTAATCTGCCCAATATTGTATTTAAGATTATTTAAGGTAAACTGCGGAGGTCACTGTCCAGAACCACACCCAGCAAACTCAAAACTGCTAATAATCTTTATATGCCACTCCAGTTAGTACAATCTAACTCAACCCCTAGGTGTTCACCAGAACTCACTGCAAGGCCAGATGGACTTGACTATTAATGACTCAGGTTACATCTGTGGAGTAGGGCAACAGAAACTACGGTATGTGCAAGCTCACAGGTAGCAGACCATGCCAGATGACCCAAAGGGAAACAGAATAGTAGTCAGCTAGCCGGGTCACAATCAGGAAAGTTACTAGAAGAATAAATCCAAGCTAAAGTTGGTTTATAGAGGAAATAGGGGATCAGCATTAAAGGGAACCTGTCATGTGAATATTTGATTATAATCTAACTAATTATATACAATCTTTAACTACTAAAAAGTACCTTAGATGTATTCACTTACTGGTGTGACAGATGGTTACCTCATAATATACACACAAATATGCCACATGCCGCATGCTAATAAGCTGATTGGAGTCCAGCGTGATGTCAGTGAGTCCAGCGTATATTTAATTCAGAGCTATAGCCACTCCCCCGCCCACCTGCTGCTGGTTCATATGGAAACAAACTGTCATTCAGCAGCAGGTAGGCGGGGAGAGTCAGGAGCTCATGAATATTCATGACTCATCATTATCAGCTGGAGCTTTTCAATACAAGATGTTGGCAGATTGACTGGGTCAATTAAAGAAAGTGACCCAGCATTGTGCTAAGAGAATCAATCACTTATTTATGTTGCCCTTAGTTAGGACACCATAAAACTGGTGACAGGTTCCCTTTAAGTACAGGACAAAACTGATCCAGAACACACAGGAAACCTGACTCTTAGCCGTTGCCTGATTTCAATCCCCCCAGCCCTCTGTTTGATTCTTAGGCCTCATGCACACGAACGTATATTCTTTCCGTGACCGTTCCGTTTTTCTTTTGTAGACCGTATACGGAACCATTAACTTTAATGGGTCCACCAAAAAAATGGAAGTTACTCAGTGAGCATTCCATCTACGTATGTCCGTATTTCTGTTCCACAAAAAAATAGAACATGTCCTATTATTGTCCGCATTACAGACAAGGATAGTACTATTCTATTAGGGGCCAGCTGTTCCGTTCCGCAAAACACGGAATGCACACGGACGTCATCCGTGTCTTTTTGCGGATCCGTTTTTTGCGGATTTGTAAGGTAACATATATATATATATATATATATATATATATATATATATATATATATATATATGGAAAATCTGATGGCACTCCAGGAAGAAAACAAAATGTATTAACCCATGTGGCAAAAAGGAAGCAATGTTAGGCTCTATTGTTGAGCCCAATCTCAAGCATTGAACACAAGTGCAAAGTGAAATATATATATGCCAAACAATTCATCAAATCAATGAACATGATGCAAAACAGCCATGTGCAAATTAATGACATAATTGATCAATATATAAATAAAAATACTATATACTGATAAAAACAGTGATCGATATCATATCATGTACATGAGGTGATACAACAATGTAATAAAAATTAGCAGTGTTACATAATATACAAAATTCATCAATATATAAATAATAAAGTGCCTGTGTGCTTAATAACAAAGTTTGTAACCCAATTAAAAACATCAATACAAGCATAATCGAGGGGCGGAGACCAAATGAGAAGAGAACATATTGCCATACCCAACAGGTGGATCAGATGTATCATATACAGTAGCGACATGTTCGGCGTGTGGTAAGTCACAGTGCGCATGCTCCAGAATACGACACCAGTGCGCGGAAGCAGGAAGTGACACGCAGCAAAAAACAGTGCATGCGCACCTCATACCCGCTCCACACACCACCATCTTGAGTGTGGTATCTGTCAAGTAAGAGTACACGCATGCACACAAGAGCGTTGAGCCGAAATGTTGCTTCCTTTTTGCCACATGGGTTAATAAATTTTATTTTTTACCTGGAGTGCTGTCCGATTTTCCTCTTTTACATTTGGGCGGCAGGACGGATCCGACAGGGTGAAGAACCTGTTGGATCAATCCTGCCGCAAGTGTGAAAGTACCCTAAGCACTGCACAAGTCTCCCATGCAGCGGAGATGGGGAGTTCATTACTCAATGAAGGTCCCAGCCCTGCCTGCACTGTATCCGAGCAGGCCGTGCTGGTGATTGACAATATAGCACTCACAGTATAATTCTCTGCAGTGCATAAGGAACACATAATTATAGAAGTGATTACAAGATCGTTTATTTAAGTCTCCTTGTGGGACTATTAAGTGATTAAAAAATAAATAATTTTTTTTTTTACTAAGTAAAAATAAAAATAATGCATCTTTTTTCCAGTGGGGGAGGGGGGACAACTGTTAATAGAAAAAAGGAAAAAAACTCCCCTCCACATATTTGGTATTGCTGCATCCATAATGACCCACGTTAAACAATTATCATGTAATTTATCCCATATGAATGCCGTAAAAAAATGAATTCCTGTTTTTGCTTATTCACCGCAAAAAAGCGGAATGAAAAGCAATCAAAAAGTGTTGTATTGTACCCAAAAATTACTACAAATCTTTCTGCAAAAATGAAGCTCCCAAACAGCTCCCACAGCTTTTTTTTTTTTTTTTTAATTGTGCAATAGCATTAAAACTTAAAAAAAAAATGATGGGTGTCATTTACGATCAGAAATACGCCTATATTTGGCATATTTCTGGTTCAAATTTTGGCCCAAAGGTTATTTGCGCTGCAGTTTGCAACTTTTACTCATTAGCATCAGGTCTAAAAAAATGTGCGTTTTTTTCACATCTCCATCCCTGAAAGACTTTATAAAATATAACCCAAAATGTTGCCATTAAAAACTACAACTTGTCCTGCAAAAAACAAGCCCTCATACGACTACATCAACAGAAAAAAAAAAATTATAGCTCTTAGAATCCGATGAAAAAAGGCCCCAAATGCTTACAGAGGAAACTGGTTAAAAAAGAAATGTGTGTATCAGTATCTGGTTTTAATTATTAGAACATATATAATTAATATGTCCCCTAAGGAAAAATGCATATTGTATATACGTTACTTGTTATGGTAGTAACTGTACCTATTATATTTTGCATATTAGCTTGCTGATGGGATCGACATCACGTCTTTACATCTGAAGTGGCTGAGGTCGCAGATAGGCATTGTGTCACAGGAACCAATCCTTTTTGACTGCAGCATCAAAGAGAACATTCAATATGGAGACAACAGTAGACTTGTTCCACAGGAAGAAGTTATAGAGGCAGCGAAAGCAGCCAATATCCACACATTCATTATGAACTTGCCACAAGTAATTTATTAAGATCATATTACTTATATTTAAAGTGTTGACCGTTTGCTTCCCAACTGAACTTTCTCTGCCTTTTTGATATTGAAGGGATATAACACTCGTGTTGGAGATAAGGGAGCTCAGCTTTCAGGTGGACAAAAACAAAGGATCGCCATTGCACGCGCTCTTGTACGGAAGCCAAAAGTGTTAATCCTGGATGAAGCCACTTCTGCACTTGATTCTGAAAATGAAAAGGTAATGCGAATTAAAATAAAACACAAAGAGAAAATATATTTTTACTGTAAAGGTAAATGCACCCGGTATAGACTTGATGAGAATTTATATACCATATACCTGTATAAGGCCTCATGCACACGACCGTTTTTTTTTGCGGTCCACTAAAACGGGTTCCGTAGTTCCGTGATCCGTGTCTGTTTTTCCTTCTGTGGGTCTTCCTTGATTTTTGGAGGATCCACGGACATGAAGGAAAGTAAAAAAAAAGTCGTTTTGGTGTCCGCCTGGCCGTGCGGAGCCAAACGGATCCATCCTGACTTACAATGCAAGTCAATGGGGACGGATCCGTTTGACGTTGACACAATATGGTGCAATTGCAAACGGATCCGTCCCCCATTGACTTTCAATGTGAAGTCAGGAGTCCCTATTAATATACCATCAGATCGGAGTTTTCTCCAATCCGATGGTATATTTTAACTTGAAGCGTCCCCATCACCATGGCAATGCCTCTATGTTAGAATATACCATCGGATTTGAGTTAGATCGTGAAACTCAGATCCGACAGTATATTCTAACACAGAGGCGTTCCCATAGTGATGGGGACGCTTGAAGTTAGAATATGCTAAGAACTGTGGACATAACTGCCCCCTGCTGCCTGGCAGCACCCGATCTCTTACAAGGGGCTGTGATCCGCACAATTAACCCCTCAGGTGCCACACCTGAGGGGTTAATTGTGCGTATCATAGCCCCTGTAAGAGATCAGGTGCTGCCAGGCAGCAGGGGCCAGACCCCCCTCCCTCCCCAGTTTTAAATTCATTGGTGGCCAGTGTGGCCCCCCCTCCCTCCCCAGTATTATATTCATTGGTGGCCAGTGCGGCCCCCCTCCCTCCCTCCCCAGTATTATATTCATTGGTGGCCAGTGCGGCCTCCCCTCTCCCCCCCACTAATTAAACCCCCCCCCCATCATTGGTGGCAGCGGAGAGTTCCGATCGGAGTCCCAGTTTAATCGCTGGGGCTCTGATTGGTTACCATGGCAGCCAAGATGCTACTGCAGTCCTGGCTGCCATGGTTACTTAGCAATTTTAGAAGCATTATACTTACCTGCGCTGTCTGTGTCCGGCCGGGCGCTCCTCCTACTGGTAAGTGAAAGGTCTGTGCGGCGCATTGCTTATAGCACAGACCTGTCACTTACCAGTAGGAGGAGCGCCCGGCCGGTCACAGACATCGCAGGTAAGTATAATGCTTCTAAAATTGCTAAGTGCCACCAATGATGGGGGGGGGGTGTTTTGAATTAGGGGGGGGGGGATAGGGGAGGCTGCACTGGCCACCAATGAATACAATACTGGGGAGGGAGGGAGGGGGGCCGCACTGGGGTTAATTGTGCGGATCACAGCTTCCTGTAAGAGATCGGGTGCTGCCAGGCAGAAGGGGGCAGTTATGTCCACAGTTCTTAGTATATTCTAACTTGAAGTGTCCCCATCACTATGGGAACGCCTCTGTGTTAGAATACACTGTCGGATCTGAGTTTTCACGATGTGAAAACTCAGATCTGAAAAAGCTTTTATGCAGACGGATCTGCGGATCCGTCTGTGCGAAAGTAGCCTACGGAAACACGGATCACGGACGCGGATGACAATCTTGTGTGCCTCCGTGTTTTTTCACGGACCCATTGACTTGAATGGGTCCGCGAACCGTTGTCCGTCCAAAAAATAGGACAGGTCATATTTTTTTGATGGACAGCAAACACGGATCACGGACGCGGATGATAAACGGTGCATTTTCCGAGTTTTCAACGGACCCATTGAAAGTCAATGGGTCTGCAGAAAATCACGGAAAACGGAACAACGGACACAGATGCACACAACGGTCGTGTGCATGAGGCCTAAGTGAGTGATTTTATACAGAAAAAGAGAAATATGTCTCATATATGCTCCTCATAGCAGATTTATCCCCCTACCACATGCTTTGAACAGGTGACATGATTTGGTTTTGGTTTACTTGCCTTTGTATTTGTGCATGTGGTTTTCTAAAAAACTCTGTGCAGACTTACCTTTTCTTTATTAGTTTTATTTGGAATATATTTTTTGCTGGATAACTTTCCTCATTAAATAGTTATAGGTATATGAGAAGATACCACAGTTGGCACTAATGCGGATTGTCATTGTGTCAAAGCAATAATATTTTACCTTAAAGGGAACCTGTCACCTGGACTTTGTGTATAGAGCTGAGGACATGGGTTGCTAGATGGCCGCTAGCACATCCGCAATACCCAGTCCCCATAGCTCTGTGTGCTTTTATTGTGTAAAAAAAACAGATTTGATACATATGCAAATTAACCTGAGATGAGTCCTGTCCCTGACTCATCTCACGTACAGGACTCATCTCAGGTTAATTTGCATATGTATCAAATCGGTTTTTTTACACAATAAAAGCACATAGAGCTATGGGGACTGGATATTGCGGATGTGCTAGCGGCCATCTAGCAACCCATGTCCTCAGCTCTATACCCAAAATCCAGGTGACAGGTTCCCTTTAAATACCGTCGTCCTGTAATACAAAGAGAGGTTGTCACACATACTGCGATTCAAGTGTGAGATTGAAGTATTTTTAAAGTAGTTTTACATATATTTTTTCATCATTTTTTCATTGTTTTATTTTCACAGTGTATACATTTTATATAATACATTTATATTGTTTTTATACAGAACAGTGTATCTATGCTGTGCCCAGATGTAGGTGTGCCCTACTACACTATACTTTATTGTATTTATTAAGATTGGGTGGGTCTTTTAGCAGGAGCACCCTTTCCTTGCTAGCCAGAGGGTGAGCCATCTCAATACTTTAGTATCATTAGATATATGCTAATTTTTGGCGTATATCTGTCACAGATTCGGTCGCAAAGGGGATCAGCGGCCGAATCTGTGACTTTTCCCAGCTCACGCTCATTTATAATTTTCTATGCCTGTTTTAGGCATGGAAAATTATCTAAATCTACTCAGCAAGTGAGCTGGCGTAGATTTAGGCCGGCAGTGGATGCATTAAAGTAATGTAGAGGCCTGAGCCTCTACATAGGCGTATCTTGCGCCAGCACAGGGGTATTAAGACCAGTGTCTAAAACACTGGTCTAAATAAATGACCCCAATACTGCATTAATTTACATTGAAGTGTATTAGTGCCGGATCCAGCATTAAGTGTTCCGGCAAAACGGATCCGGCTTTTCGGTCTGCGCATGCGGAGACCTTTAAAAATGCAATTTTTTTTTTATACTGGATCAGTTTTTCTGGATGACACCGGAGAGACGGATCCGTTATTTCAATGCATTTGTCAAACGGATCCGCATCCGGATCTGTCTGACAACTGCCATCAGTTAGCGTCCGGATTGCCAGATCCGGCAGGCAGTTCCGGCGACTAAACTGCCTGCTGGAATCCTCTGCCGCAAGTGTGAAAGTACCCTTACTCAGTGCATGCCATGTTCTGATCAGTAGTGGCAGTAGTGCTCCTCACACTTCTCACATTGACCAGACACCTCACAGTGAAAGGGGGGGTGCTCTACTTCCTTCTTTGCCACCAATGATCATGCATCCTGGCCTGAGAAGGGATTTTCAGGAAGGGTGGGAGGAGAATGGTGGTTTACTACAGTTCGAGGAACATTAGTGTTAAAGTGACTCTCATTAACCCCAATGTTGCCATTACAGTTGCAAGAAAAAGTATGTGAACCCTTTGGAATGATATGGATTTCTGCACAAATTGATCATAAAATGTGATCTGATCTTCATCTAAGTCACAACAATAGACAATCACAGTCTGCTTAAACTAATAACACACAAAAATTTAATGTTACCATGTTTTTATTGAACACACCATGTAAACATTAACAGTGCAGGTGGAAAAAGTATGTGAACCCCTAGACTAATGACATCTCCAAGAGGTGTCAGCCAACTGGAGTCCAATCAATGAGATGAGATTGGAGTTGGTGTTATAGCTGCCCTGCCCTATAAAAAACACACACCAGTTCTGGGTTTGCTTTTCACACGAAGCATTGCCTCATGTGAATGATGCCTCGCACAAAAGAGCTTTCAGAAGACCTACGATTAAGAATTGTTGACTTGCATAAAGCTGGAAAGGGTTATAAAAGTATCTCCAAAAGCCTTGCTGTTCATCAGTCCACGGTAAGACAAATTGTCTATAAATGGAGAAAGTTCAGCACTGCTGCTACTCTCACTAGAAGTGGTCGTCCTGCAAAGATGACTGCAAGAGCACAGCGCAGACTGCTCAATGAGGTGAAGAAGAATCCTAGAGTGTCAGCTAAAGACTTACAAAAGTCTCTGGCATATGCTAACATCCCTGTTAGCGAATCCACGATATGTAAAACACTAAACAAGAATGGATTTTATGGGCGGATACCACAGAGGAAGCCACTGCTGTCCAAAAAAAACATTGCTGCACATTTACAGTTTGCACAAGAGCACCTGGATGTTCCACAGCAGTACTGGCAAAATATTCTGTGGAAAGATGAAACCAAAGTTGAGTTGTTTGGAAGAAACACACAACACTATGTGTGGAGAAAAAGAGGCACAGCACATCAACATCAAAACCTCATACCAACTGTGAAGTATAGTGGTGGGGGCATCATGGTTTGGGGCTGCTTTGCTGCGTCAGGGCCTGGACGGATTGATATTATCAAAAGAAAAATAAATTCCCAAGTTTATCAAGACATTTTGCAGGAGAACTTAAGGCCATCTGTCCACCAGCTAAAGCTCAACAGAAGATGGGTGTTGCAACAGGACAACGACCCAAAGCATGGAAGTAAATCAACAACAGAATGGCTTAAACAGAAGAAAATACGCCTTCTGGAGTGGCCCAGTCAGAGTCCTGACCTCAACCCCATTGAGATGCTGTGGCATGACCTCAAGAAAGCGATTCACACCAGACATCCCAAGAATATTGGTGAACTGAAACAGTTCTGTAAAGAGGAATGGTCAAGAATTACTCCTGACCGTTGTGCACGTCTGATCTGCAACTACAGGAAACGTTTGGTTGAAGTTATTGCTGCCAAAGGAGGTTCAACCAGTTATTAAATCCAAGGCTTCACATACTTTTTCCAACTGCACTGTGAATGTTTACATGGTGTGTTCAATAAAAACATGGTAACATTTAATTCTTTGTGTGTTATTAGTTTAAGCAGACTGTGATTGTCTATTGTTGTGACTTAGATGAAGATCAGATCACATTTTATGACCAATTTGTGCAGAAATCCATATCATTCCAAAGGGTTCACATACTTTTTCTTGCAACTGTATGTGAGATAAATGATGGTCTTATTATTAATGTTAGGCACATTATTACTTTAGTACCTCCATGTGCGTTACATTAATAATCAGAGACCCCATTAAGTACCTCACATGAGCAAAATAGGGTTTATGTGTGGGTACATGATGAAGTTACTTATTATTAATGTGAGGCAAATGGAGGCTCAGAATTAATAAAAACATATGTCTCACATCAGTAGTAAGTAATCCATCCATGTATCTCACATTTTATCCCCATGTGGCCTATTATGTGAGGAGCTACTTGATGGGGTCAAGTACCATTAATATGTAGCACATGGATTTGTCAAATTGGACCTTCATGTACCTCACATTAAGGGTCCATTCACAAGTCCGTAGAATGGGTCCGCATCCATTCTGCAAATTGCAGAACGGGTGCGGACCCATTCATTCTCTTTGGGGCAGGAATGGATGCGGTCAGCACAGTGTGCTGTCCACATACGCATTTCCAGAGCGAGCCCCTGATCTTCCAGTCCGCGGCTCCGGAGAAAAATAGAACATGTCCTATTCTTGTCCGCAACTGCGGACAAGAATAGGTAGTTCTATGGGGGTGCTGGCCGGGTGTATTACGGATCCGCAATACACTACGGATGTGTGAATGGACCCTTATAGCAATTAACTCCAGGTACCGTACATCATATAATGGTTCCACATAAGGTGAGGCCACATGGAGTGGCATTGGGCTGCAAACTGCCAAAGGTTATGCTTGTTGTGTTTTTTTAATTGATTGTAGAGTATTGTCCAGCTGTTTGATTTTGCCAGGAAAGTGCTGTTTCCCCCCAAAAAAACTTGCGAGTTGTTAGATTTCGAATGGACACATAGTTTTATGGCTGAAACAGCAGTTTTCTGGCAAAATCAAGCAACCCGACATGTACAATCGATTAGAAAACCAAGACAAACCTATCTTATTCATAACTTGGCAAAGTATTGCTTTGGTATCGAGAATTGTGATAGTCCAATTGGTATTGGAATCGAAGTTCACATTTTGGTACTGTGACAACGCTAGTCTAGACATACACCAAATTTATCAGTGTCTCAGGATGGATTATAAATTTGGTGCATTGTTAGACAATGTTTAACTTTATACCATGAATTGGTTGGTTTATTTTGAGATGGATTTTTACTAGTGTTGGTCGAGCACCAAAGTGCTTGGGTGCTCGAGTAGAACACCTCAGGATGCTCTGGTGCTCTACCGAGCACCCAAGCACAATGGAAGTCAATGGGAGAACTCGAGCATTAAACCAGGCACCACCTGTCTGGTTCATAGGAAAAGGTCAGAAATTGATAGAAACACCACTGAAATGGTTCGGGAACAGCATGGGGAGGATGTCTGGATGCATCTTGGACTCCCAGGTCGCTTGTGGGAACGATGTATGCCACTTTTACATACTGACAATAATACGCTCCAAACCAAAGATAAAATCGATTTTAGTGGAAAAATGATTAGGAATGATTAGGAAATATTTTTTCCTGTATATTTACTTGCATATAAAGTGCAAGTGCTGCCAATTACAAATTACAAGGAAGAGGCACTCAGATACAAACTGTATATAATATAAAGGAGGGCCTCATTCACATTGTGGTACAATTGTTCAGGTAGTGGGAATCCTACACTCATAAACATGGAAACATAGAATGTGTCGGCAGATAAGAACCATTTGGCCCATCTAGTCTGCCCAATATACTGAATACTATGAATCGCCCTTGGCCCTATCTTATATGAAGGATGGCCTTATGCCTATCCCATGCATGCTTAAACTCCTTCACTGTATTTGCAGCTACCACTTCTGCAGGAAGGCTATTCCATGCATCCACTACTCTCTCAGTAAAGTAATACTTCCTGATATTACTTTTAAACCTTTGCCCCTCTAATTTAAAACTATGTCCTCTTGTAGCAGTTTTTCTTCTTTTAAATATTCTCTCCTCTTTTACCTTGTTGATTCCCTTTATGTATTTAAAAGTTTCTATCATATCCCCTCTGTCTTATCTTTCTTCCAAGCTATACATGTTAAGGTCCTTTAATCTTTCCTGGTAAGTTTTATCCTGCAATCCATGTACCAGTTTAGTAGCTCTTCTCTGAACTCTCTCCAAAGTATCAATATCCTTCTGGAGATATGGTCTCCAGTACTGAGCACAATACTCCAAATGAGGTCTCACTAGTGCTCTGTAGAGCGGCATGAGCACCTCCCTCTTTCTACTGGTAATTCCTCTCCCTATACACCCAAGCATTCTGCTAGCATTTCCTGCTGCTCTATGACATGGTCTGCCTACCTTTAAGTCTTCTGAAATAATGACCCCTAAATCCCTTTCCTCAGATACTGAGGTTAGGACTGTATCACTGATTTTATATTCTGCTCTTGGGTTTTTACGCCCCAGGTGCATTATTTTGCACTTATCCACATTAAATTTTAGTTGCCCGATTTTTGACCATTCGTCTAGTTTTCCTAAATCCTTTTCCATTTGGTGTATCCCTCCAGGAACATCAACCCTGTTACAAATCTGGAAAGCCTTTTAGTGAAAGGGCTGCCAAAAATTACAAGGAACCAGCACTCCAATACACCCTTTATTACACATAAAGGAGCGCATCATACACACCCTTGAAAAATTATGATTGATGGCCTGCTGATGACCCTCTAAAACATTAGAAGCAAAGGCCTGCTGCGTATCTGACCATCTAAAACATTAGGGGTGAGGGTCTGCTGCTGAGCTGACCATCTAAAACATTAGGCGTGAGAGCCTGCTGCCGAGCTGACCATCTAAATAATTTTGTGGGCGAGGGCCTGCTACCAAGCTGACCATCTAAAATATTTTGTGGGCAAGGGCCTGCTGCCGAACTGCCCATCTAAAAAAATTTGTGGGCGACGGTCAGCTCAGCAGCAGGCCATCTAAAGAATTTTTTGGGTGAGGGCCTGCTGCCGAGCTGACCATCTAAAAGATTTTGTGGGCGAGGGCCTGCTGCCGAGCTGACCATCTAAAAAATTATGGGGGCGAGGGCCTGCTGCCGAGCTGACCATCTAAAAAATTTAGTGGGCGAGCGCCTGCTGCCGAGCTGACCATCTAAAAATTGTTGTGGGCGAGAGCCTGCTGCAGAGCTGACCATCTAAAAAAATGTATGGGTGAGGGCCTGCTGTCGAGCTAACCATCTAAAAATATAGGGGATGGGGTGAGGGTTTGATGCTGAGCTGACCCTCTAAAACATTATAGTAGAGGGCCTGCTGGTGACCCTTAGAAACATTATGGGTAAGGGCCTGCTGGTAACCTTCAAAAACATTATGTGTGAGGGCCTGCTGGTGACCCTCTAAAACATTATGGGTGAGGGCCCGCTGCGGAGCTGACCCTCTAAAACATTAGGAGCGAGGGCAGCCTAATAATCATGTTGATATGATGAAGGAGGAGGACAAGAAAAGGGAGAATGAACCATATACCCTTTTTAGTGGTGGAAGGGTTGCATGGGAATACAGTGTATTCAATACACCATAAAAGCCACATTTAGAGTGCCTTTTTTTGTTCAGCTGCTTTCCTCTGGTGGAGTAGAGAAGTCAGGGGCAATCCAGGCCTTGTTCATTTTTCATGTCACGCTCTGAAAAAAACGCTGGTGGCGGGTAAGGCCAGCACCTCCAAGATGTAGAGCGCCAGTTCGTAACACAGGGGAAGAGGAGGCAGTGGTGTGACCCTCAGACACTGGTTGTGGACCCAGGCGTTCGGCCCACCTATTACGGTGCTTTGATGCCATGTGGCGTATCACGCTGGTAGTGGTGAGGTTGCTAGTGTTCACGCCCCTGCTCATTTTGATGCGGCACAGGTTGCAAATGACAATTCTTTTATCGTCCGCATTTTCCTCAAAAAAGCACCAGACTCCGGAACTCATACCCCTTGGCAAGGGAGATTGCTGCAAGGGGGTGCTCCGGGGAACAGTTGTGGGCCTGTTTGGTGTGGTCCGCCTTCTCCCTTTGCCACCCCACTGCCTCTTCCAGCCTGTTGCAGTGCTGTGGATCCCTCCCCCTCTGTACTGCTGTCCTCGCTCGGCTTGCCACCTTCCCAGGTTGGGTCAGTGACTTCATCGTCCAGCACCTCCTCTTCCACTTCCTCGCTTTGGTCATCCTCCTGACTTGTTGACCTAACAACAACCTTAGTTATTGACAACTGTGTCTCATCCTCATCATGAACCTCTTGAGACACTAATTGTGGTTGACTTATTAGCAACTGTGTCTCATCATCATCATTCACCTCCTGAAACACTAATTGCTGTTCCACACCATCATCATATTCTGACTGTGGATGCTCCAAAGTTTGGAAATCAGGGCACAAGATCTCCTCATGTCTCTCTTCAAGCGGGCTTGGCGAGAGGCCAAAATTAAGGAATGGTGATGAAAACAGCTCCTCGGAATATCAGAGTGTGGGATCACTTGTTTGCCAAGACTCTCCATGGTGGGTGGATGGAGTATCAGGGTGAGGATTCTGTTTACCAGACTCTTGGCTACTGAGACTGGACTTTGTGGAAAACGGGGTGGTGCTTAACCGACTGGAAGCATTATCTGCTGCAATCCAACTGAACACCTGGTTGCACTGGTCTGACTTCGAGAGTGGTGTCCTGCGCCGCCCTGCAAATTGGGACATAAAGCTATGTTTTGTTGATGGTTGCGCACTTCCCCGTCCCTTACTGCTCACCTTGCGCATATTAAATGGTATATATGCTTGCAAGTATGTCACACGTACAGTAGCGCAGGTTTTGTAAGTAAATGCGCAAATAAAGTACACAGAATGTCACCGATATTTTTAGGATGCGCACACGTTAAACAGGAGGTATAGCGCAAGTAATGTCGCTGTCCCCACCGCCTGATAAAAAATTGCACTGAATTAATGTTGCTGATATTTAGGATACACAAATGTTATACAGGAGGTATAGCGCAAGTAATGTCGCTGTCACCATCGCCTAATAAAAAATTTCACTGAATGAATGTCACTGATATTTAGGATGCACAAACGTTATACAGGAGGTATAGCGCAAGTAATGTCGCTGTCACCATCGCCTACTAAAAAATTTCACTGAATGAATGTCACTGATATTTAGGATGCACAAACGTTATACAGGAGGTATAGCGCAAGTAATGTTGCGGTCACCAGCAGCTAATAAAATTTTACACTGAATTAATGTCACTGATATTTAGGATGGGCAAACGTTATAAAGGAGATGTAGCGCAGGTAATGTCGCTGCCATTAGCAGCAAAAAAATTTGACTGAATGTCACTGATATTTCGGATATGCAAACGTTATACAGAAGATAGCGCAGGTAATGTAACTGTGCGCATCGGACTCTATCTACGGAAAAAGTGCACTGGATGTCACAGATATTTTTAGGCTGTGCACACGTTAGACAGGAAATGTAGCGCAGATATTGTCGCTATCTGCAGCGGCCAAACAATTCCAAGCTATTTAGCGCAGGTTGCGCTAAAAATATATATTGCTGCCAAATACAACTATAATCCTTAAAAGGACTTTTGGGTCTATAACCAGTATATAAACTAAAATATTGCTATTTCAATCCCTACACTATCTCTCCCTTCTGCTCTCCAGCTCTCCCTGACTAATACTGAGCCAATCACGTGTCATCAGGTGCTATATAGCACCCGAGAACAGGTTCCGGCCAGCCAATCACTGTAATGCCAGCAGCCAAAATGGCTACGGCATTACAGTGAATGGCAGTACTTACTAGCACGTGTATTGGCTGCGTAGCAGCCAACAAACGTGCGTGGAGGAGACTCGAGCATTGCGCTCGAGCACACGCGGTATTCGGACGAACACCGCAATGTGCTGAGCATCGCGATGCTCGAGCCGAACTAGTGTTCGGTCGAGCATGCTCGCCCAACACTAATTTTTACCCAATAATTGTGGTGTAATTTTGGTGTTAAATGTTGCACACATTAAGCCCCACTCTTTCCTCTTTTTCATGAAGCCACACCGCTTTCCCATTAAAGGGTTTCTGTCATCAGAAAAATCGTTATGTAGCTGGCTGACATTAGCGATGTGCTAATGTCAGCAGAGCATAACTGTATGACTTATATCTCTCTCATACCGCGGTTCACGCTAAATAGTGACTTTTACCATATGCAAATGAGCCTCTAGGTGCTAGTGGGGCTTTGCTGCAGCACCTAGAGGCTCCGTCCTCTCACCATTTGGTACGCCCTTGTAAAGGTGATTGACATCCTCGGTCTCCTCCGTTCCGCGCAAATCCCACGTCTGCACCGTCCATTTTAGTATTAGGTGCAGGCACAGTGAGTGAAGGATGGCAGCAGGTGAGCGTCCTTCACTCACTGCGCCTGCGCCTAATACTAAAATGGACTGCGCAGGCGTGGGATTTGCAGGGCACGGAGGAGACCGAGGACGTCAATCACCTTTACAAGGGCATGCCAAACTGTGAGAGGACGGAGCCTCTAGGTGCTGCAGCAATGCCCCACTAGCACCTAAAGGCTCATTTGCATATTATAAAAGTCATTATTTAGTGCGAACTGCTGCAGGCAGGAAGATATAAGTCATACAATTATGTTCTGCTGACATTAGCACATCGCTAATGTCAGCCACCTACATAAAGGGTTTCTGTCATCAGAAAAATCGTTAAGTCACACTCAGATAATTTCTGTAAATCTATATGTACCAAATTAAACCATATTTTAACACAATTTATGCTAGAATCTAGTTGCACTCACTCATAAATATGGTCCACAGACTTTATTCAGCTATATATTTTGCAGCTCTTTGTGTGGGGTTTCTTATGGCTGTTTGGGAGCTTTAATGTTTTCCTGGCCGTGGGGAATACCTCAAGGGTTAACAGCAAAAAACTCCTCAGTATTTATTACCCTGATTCTGCAGATTATTGAAACGCCCCATATGTGGTTATAAACTGTTGTATGGACACACCACAGAGCTCAGAAGGATAGGCACGCCATATGGCTTTTAGGGAACACATTTTTCTGGATTGTTTTTTGGATTTATTGATGGGTGTGGTGAGTGCTTTGACCTAACAGGAATTTAGAAACATTTTGCTGTGAAAATTAAAAATATATATTTTTTTCCAATAAAATGTTATTTTAGCCCCAGATTTTTTATTTTCACCAGATGTAACAGGAGAAAAAGCACCCACAATTTCTTACACATTTTCTCCAGAATGGAAACGCACCATATGTGGTCATAAACTGCTGTATGGGCACACCACAGTTCAGAAGGGAAGGATATAACTTTTGAAGGGAAGATTTTGCACCATGTCACATTTGAAGAGACCATGAGATACATATACAGTGGAAACCACCAAAAACTTACCCCATTTTGGAAAATACACCCTAATAAAAATGTATTGAGAGGTGTAGTGAGTGCATTGACCCCACATGTATTTTTTAGAATTTAGAAACACCTGACTGGGAAATGAAAAATAGCTTTTTTTTCAAATAAAATACTGCTTTAGCACCAGAACTTTCATTTCCACAAGTGGTAACAGGAGAAAAAGGACCCCACAATTTATTACCCATTTCTTCCTGAATACTGCAAAATCCCATATGTGGTCGTAATATGCTGTTTGGGCACACTGCAGGGTTCTGCTGCAAGAGCAGCAAGTACATTTGAGGCCTAGATTGGTGATTTATACAGCACTGGCTGACAACTGCAGAAGCTCTTAGATTAAATAAAAAAGAAACCCTTAAGAAGTGACCCCCATTTTAGAATCCATGCCCCTCACAGAATTTACCAAGGGGTCTAGTGAGCATTTTGACCCAACAGGTGTATTGCAAAAATTAATTCACAGTTTTTATATTTTACAGATTGTGCAGCAAGCTCTGGATATTGCCAGGCAAGGACGGACATGCATAGTGATTGCTCATCGATTAAGCACCATACAGAATGCTGACAATATCGCAGTGATTAAGAACGGGAAAGTGGTGGAATACGGCACTCATAACCAGCTATTGGCTAACCAAGCTGATTACTATGCTCTTGTGAACACACAAGACTCAAACTAGGCCTCATACACATGCAAAGTCTTACAGTACTCCAGTACAGAACTTCTAAGTACTCCATGTGGCGCTGTGAGGTTGTGTATTCTACTTGTAAGCAATCACTGTAGGGGAGAATAAAGAAATATACAGTATGTGAGAAATAAAAACTTCTTTGTGCCTTATTATCAAATCGGAGGTATAGAGAGTAGGCCCATAGATTTCTTTCAGTGCTGTATAATAAATCCACACAACTTGAGTCTGTATGGTTTTCTTGTTTAAGGCCTCATGCACACGGCCGTTTCGTGCATTGGGGACCGCAATACGCGGTCCCCAATGCACGGGCAGTGTCCGTGCGGCGGCCAGGACGAATCGAGACCCATTCAACTTGAATGGGTCCGTGATCCGTCCGCACCGCAAAAAAAATAGAACATGGTCATATTTTTTTCCGGACAGAAACACCACGGAAACACTCCGTAGTGCTTCCATGGGGTTCCGTGCCTCCGTCCCGCACTGCAGCTCCGGATTGCGGACCCATTCAAGTAAATAAGTTCACATCCGTGATGCGGGGAGCACACGGCCAGTGTCCGCATATTGCCCGGCTGTTCGGCCGTGTGCATTAGGCCTAAGGCTTAACTGAAATTTCACAACTGTATAGGATCAAAAGAAAAAGGTTTGATACCGTGTTAGCCAGTAGTGCGAAATAGGGCAGAAACTCAGGGGCGAGGATAAGGTCTGACCGTCACTCCATAAAGGAGAAAAAGACAAGTTTCCCTGTTGCCAAACATTTTGATGATCCTGGCCATAGCATTACAGACCTCCAAGTATTAATATTAGGCTACTTTCACACTAGCGTTTCTATTTTCTGGTATTGAGATCCGTCATAGGGTCTCAATACCGGAAAAAAAAACGCTTCCGTTTTGTCCCCATTCATTTTAAATGGGGACAGAACGTAACTGAACAGAACGGAATGCTCCAAAATGCATTCCGTTCCGTTTGGTTGCATTACCATACCGGAGAGCAAACCACAGCATGCTGCGGTTTTCTTTCCATCACGGGATGCGGAGCAAAACGTTATGACTCACAATGCAAGTCAATGGGGACGGATCCGTTTTCTCAGACACAATCTGACACAATAGAAAATGGATCAGCCAGGATTTCCACACGCCAGTGGTTTTCTCACACACAATCTGACACAATAGAAAACGGATCAGCCAGGATTTTCACACGCCAGTGCCTGATGCATCGGACTAGATCATTCTGGGTGCCATACCAAAACTTTGTGAAAAGAGACCCGTTTCTTCTGGCCACCTGCTTCAGCTGCTATTCGGATGTTACCACCCGTATGATGCCACATACCTGCTGCCATGTGTTCCTACTTCCGCCCACCATCTTGTGCTGTTACTGCCACTGCTTTTGCACCCCACCTCACCATTCTGTGATTGGGCCACTATGTTGACTCCTCATGCTGTTGCCACCTCACCACTCTCACTGGTCTGCTATTGTGTCTGTTTAGCCTTGTTGACATCACCATTGAATTTACCTTTCTTCTGATCTGTCACAGATACTTCCTTTTGAGCAGCCGTAAGGCCTGTATCACACGATCCCTATTTTCCATCAGGATTAGATCATGATTTGGAAGCCAAAACCAGGAGTGGGTTCAAAACACAGAAGACATGCAAATATTATTTACATGTGTCATTTCTGTTTTGGATCCACTCCTGTTTTTTTTTGGCCTTAGCAATACTGATGAATTACTGAGCAAATGCTGACCATGTGAAGGCGGATGCTCAACAGACAGGATCCATTTTTTGGGGGTTGTTCTTATGATGGATGAGAAGAAGGGCTAAATAAACAGTGATGTCAACACAAACTTACTCCTGACACCCTCTCCACTCAGGGGGACACTACTTGTCTCAAGGTGTAACAGAACAGGTTCTGTAGAAATCAATGTGGAATCAGCTGAAAACGGTGTAAAAGGAGCGCGTTCTTTCACTCTATAGTAGAATCTTGGTCCACTGCACAATTATTTATACCCAACGCTAACATTGACCTGTAAGGCTGAGTTTACACTTGAGTCATTTGGTCAGTTTTGGCCCCGTAACTGACCAAATGAGTGAAGTGTGAAGTGATTCTAAGAGTCTGTCATCTGCGTGTCATACTGACTCTCAGTACTGTTTCACTAGCACAGCAGACTCCCTATGCATGTTTCTGCAATGCAGTGTTCTACATCTACACTACTATAAAGGCTCTCAGCAGCTTCATCACGAATAAAAAGTGCTGGCAACCGTCTCCGCCTATACCTACACTGTCGCGTCCTTCTCCTCTCGGACCTCCACCTCCTGGCTCAAGATTATTATTTCTTATATTGGCAGAGTAGAGAAGTATACTGGCCGCACCCAGCCATTGTTAAACTCTAGCGCAGTTTGAACATTATTTTTGCCATCTCCTAATGTTTTAGGGCCTCCAAACTACCACCAGACCAGACCCCCTCACACCAGCGAGTGCCTCTAATGGAAGAGAAGTGCACCCTTCCCATGGCTTCAAGGGAACAGCAGCATGAGAACCGCCTCCCTGAGTACCTACTATCTCAGTCATTGCTCGATTACTCCTGTGCTCCACTACTTTTGGCTCTTCCCCGTAGCTCACTGCAATAATGTTTTTTTCCTATTTCTGAGGCTTCACAAAAAAAAAAAATAATAAGCTTACAAGCCTTATTAAGGCTGAAAGCTATGAAAGGGATAGAGGACCAAAAGTAAGAGCAAAGGATGGATGGTAAGCACAGAACTAGCACACACCAGGAAGGAAATGCCTACTCAACAAAAAATCAGGAAGGAACTACCTACTCAGCAAAGAACAAATATGTAATTCAGAAAAAGGGATCCGCTCACCTCTATTCTCCCAGGATAGGTGCTCCAAACCAAAATTTGAGTCACCCCTCAAAGTTTGAAATATATAGTGGAAAGAATATGGAATATGGAAATATAGGACACTTTATTTAACATATGATTAAAAATTATATATTATCATATATAATTATTAATCATATGTTAAATAAAGTGTCCTATATTTCCAAGAACAAATATGTACCTACGAAACACAGATTAGACATTCTGTCCACAATACATTATTACATATACTATGTTAGGGTTGACTTTATGTATCGGTGGGTGTATATATATATATATAGAAGTAGCTATATATACACTTATATATTCTAAATGTATAGGCATTAATTCGGAACTGCCCCTCCCCCTTTGCAGCTAAAATAACTCTTCTGAGAAGGATTTTTTGAGGATTCTGGAGCATATCTGTTGGAATTTTTGCACATTTATCCAGAAGAGCAACGAGGTCAGATACTGATGTACTGTAGGATGTGAGAGCTTGGTTTACAATTTCCACTCTATTCTATTCCAAAGGTTTTCAATGGAGTTGAAGTCTGCTGTGTGTGAACCAGTTTATTCTTCCACACCTAACTCACTGAACAATAGTGTTGGGCGCGAATATTTGAATAGTGAATAATAATCGTGAATATCGGCACTTCGAGAATTCGTGAATATTTCGAATATTGTGATATATATTCGCATTTTCGAATATTCTAGATTTTTTTTCATCTGAACCCATGATCCCTCCCTGCTTCTTGCTTGTGGGCCAATGAGAAGGCTGCAATGTCTTTGTCTGACCTTATACAAACTGAAAAGACTAGCGTGGTATTAGCAGGAGGTGCTCAAACCCACATGCAGTCGTGCATATATATAGGGGAGCAAATCCTGCACTTGTGGCCCGTTGCTAATGGCGATCCCCAGCAAAAATGCATACGGTGGAGGATGCCCGCAGCGAACCACAAGTACCACAATAGACATCCTACACAAGGTAGCAATTGTGTGGATGTAATAATCAATATAACAATATAACAAAATAATAGCAAAGACAGGTGCACTCTGCGGTCTTACTAAACCCTCAAACTGATTTTAAAATTGAGAGATTAGTCAACATATCCTACGGTGTAGGACATGTCTAAGCCCGGGCACCACGCCAAGGTTTCTCAAGTAGCCCGGGACCTAACACTCTCCTAACTGAGCCGTATGGGCAATACCCGGAGCCAGTGGGCAAATTACAGGAGCATAAGGCCGACTCACAAACAACTCACCCGTTACCTCCAGCATGTAGCCATGCTTGCAGTGGGAGGAGGGAGGAGTCTGCGAGTCCCACTCAAGACTGGCTGATATGGCCCAGGCCTCACAGGTGCACCTAAATGTGACCTGTAGATGGAAAATAGGCACATTTAAATTGGAGTTTATACACCTCCAGGAATCTCTATATATACAAACTGAAAAGACTAGCGTGGTATTAACCAAGCAGGAAATGCTCAAACCCACATGCAGTCGTGCATATATATAGGGGAGCAAATCCTGCACTTGTGGCAAATCCTGCACTTGTGGCCCTCTTTGTCTGACCTTAGCAACATCTCTAGCAACCAATAGGAAAGTTGCCTACCCCTTACTATATAAGAACCTCCCCAGCGGCCATTTTCTACAGTTTTTTAAATTTCTGAGAGAGACAGCAGTGTCTCTGTTTCCCTTCATTACATTAGATAGTTAAACTGTATATATAATACAGATAGTTAGTGGGAGATAGTCAGTGTAGGTTAGATTGTGATATAGTGTAGCTGATAGGTTCTGCTGTCCATACATACATGCTACAGACATAGTGCTGTAATATCACAACAATACTTAGTGCACCAATCAGTAATATGCAGTCAGACCTGCTAAAATGTGAAGTTTCGCGTATTGCACCAAAATATGTGCATCCTTAATTGCTGATTAGCGCAATCGTGGATATATTGGCGCACTCTATCTGCATATAAAGCTATTGTAATGTTTTGCCGTGCCAACCATTTTCTCCAGTCTCAGGAAACTTCTAGCAACTTAGAAAATGTAGCAAAAGTGACCCACGCCTGTATAGCGAGCCAACATGAATATTACATTGCTGATTTCCGCAATCAAGAAAATAATAGCGAATTCGCAAATATATGACAAATATTCTACTAAATATTCGCAAAATATCGCAAATTCGAATACTGCCCCTGCCGCTCATAACTACTAAACAATGCCTTTATAGACTTTTCTCTGTGCACTGGGACACAGTCATGCCAGAACATAAAATTACCTTACCAAACTGTTCACACAATGTTGGAAACTAAGGATGAGTGAACCAGTTTGGACCGAACCAGGTTTGGTCCGGACTTTGCTATTTTTTCAGATGCAGATGAAGCTGAATCTTTTCAGGTTTATTTCGGAAAAATCCAATAAAACAGCACATGGAAGTAGAAGAAGGGTAAAATAAATGGTGATGTTAACAAGGCCAAACAAGTGGAACAAGAGTGCAGAGAGCTCCCAGGCAGACCTTCGTGAGGAAGGGTGATGGTGCACATAGGCAGCCGCCAACTGACTAAATAGAATGTCTCAATAGTAGTTCAGTTTATCCTCCCTCTGAGTGGGTGGAAAAAGGCCCCCATTTTGTACCGGTAGCAAGGGTCTAACCACTCCATGCTGACTGAACCCCTGCACCGCTACTTCTTCCCAGGCAGGTAGGTTCTACCCCGGGCACATTTGGCTCCGAACCTCCCACTGCTTCCACCCTGCTGACTCCCGGCCACATTGGAAGATTCATAGCTGGCATTATTTCTCACAAAAATCCATCACTGGCTTGTACTCTGACATGGCAGACAACGAGGGCTGATCGTTGCGATTCTCGCTGTGCGCCAAGGTATGTCAGCAGGAACAACTGTGGCATGAACAATGTCATCCCTCTCATACATATCTCAGAACAGACAATGATGCACATGCAGCAGTGGAACACAGCAGAAGAAGAGCAGTTGACGTATCTTGCTGCCTGCCTTATAGCTGTTGCGGACACACAAAGGGAATTTGCCATGGAGAAAGAGGATGATGGAGATAAGGATCAGCCGTACAACTGCTGCTGCCATCTGCATTATGCCAATGCTGTGACTTGTCTACCATTACGTTCTGTACTGCTGCTGCCTCCTTCATGCCAGTAATGTAACCTGCCAACCATTACGTTCTGTAAGGCTGCTGCTGCCGCTTCCTCTATATCACTAATGTGACCTGCTAACCATCACGTTCTGTACAGCTGCTGCTGCAGCTTCCTCCATAATATCACTAATGTGACCTGCTAACCATCACGTTCTGTACAGCTGCTGCTGCAGCTTCCTCCATAATATCACTAATGTGATCTGCTAACCATCACGTTCTGTACTGCTGCAGCTGCCTCCATCATGCCACAAAGGCTGCCTGCAAAACATTCACGTTCTGTATAGCTGCTGCTGCCACTGTCTCTATAATGCCACTGCAAAAGGAGGAGGTGGAGAAGTAAGAGGACATGGATGAGGATGGCACTGGCTAACACACGCAATCGTCTCAGGCTACTTTAACACCTGCGTTAGGTGCGGATCCGTCTGGTATCTGCACAGACGGATCCGCACCTATAAATGCAAACAATGGTATCCGTTCAGTACGGATCCGTCTGCATACAGTTAGTCAAAAAAAGTCTAAGTCTAAGTGTAAGTCAAACGGATCCGTCCTGACTTTACATTAAAAGTCAATGGGGGACGGATCAGTTTACAATTGCACCAATATTGTGTCAATGTAAACGGATCCGTCCCCATTGACTTACATTGTAAGTCAGGACGGATCCATTTGGCTACGCACTGCAAGGCGGACATCAAAACGCTGCAAGCAGCGTTTTGGTGTCCGCCTCCAGAGCGGAATCGAGGCGGTACGGAGCCAAACTGATGCATTCTGAGCGGATCGGCATCCATTCGGAATGCATTGGGGCTAAACTGATCTGTTTGGGGCCGCTTGTGAGAGCCTTGAAATGGATCTCACAGGCGGACCCTGAAACGGCAGTGTGAAAGTAGCCTCAGTCGGAGGGCAGAGTCAGAAAGAACTGGCCTTTTGGGCACGCTGACCAGAATGGCCAACTGTTTGCTCACTTGCTTACGCAGTGACAGATGTACAGATGTAGCAGGCTTAGCGATCACAGGCGCATGGTGTGAGCGCATAGCGGCATCATGTTTCCTTAGGTAGTTGAACGCGTTAAAAGGATTGCTAGAAAAATCAAGGGTGTAATGTGGTTTTACCACCAGCAGATGGCGCATGGAGCTACAGTATAGTAGGATAGGCAGTAAACACTTGTGGCATTCTGATAGCTGATCCAAGAGTTTTATCTACTGCTCCTCCCAGCATCCCTCTATCTCTGACCCACTCATTCTGTCACCGCTCCTCTGCATGATCTTCTCGACACAAATCTTCCCGATATCCATCAGTCTCTGCCCTGCTCTTCTTGGTACGGCACCTCTCCCCATCCTTCCACCTATGCCTACTCCTCGGCATCCCTCCATCTCTGCCCGCTCCTCCACATGCCTACCTCTCTACCCAATCCTCCTCATCCCTCCATCTCTGCCCGATCCTCCCGGCACAGATCTTCCCCACATCCAGCAATCTCTGCCCAGCTTTTCCTGGTAGCATTTATCCGGGCATCCCTCCATCTCTGCCCGCTCCTCCACTTCCCTTCATCTCTGCCCATTCCTGGGCATCCCCGCCTGCTCCTCCTCATCCTGCAACCTCTGCCCACACTATTCCCTGCCTGATCTGCCGGGTAAACCTGATCTAGATAAAACAATGCTACAAGAGTAGCAGAGTACCAGTTGGTTCAACTATGGAATAGTTTACATACACCGTAAGGTTGAAGATACATAACTAAATGTATATAAATAATTCAATAGGTGATGATAATGGTGGTGTAGCAGGTAATCAGATGAAGCAGTAAGTAAAAGGAAGGTGCATGAAATATCTCAACTAACTCAGCTCTGCTACACTTGTATGCTTGTTACCTACAGCACTGTCAGACTCAGCGAAATCAAGCAGGCAATTTACTATTTGTTATAATTTATCAATTATTATTTTAATTCTTTTTTGTTTATCAGCAATCATCATCTATTCACATATGCTTCTAATAAATCTCCCCACGTCTCTTCATCTCTGCCCGACCATCCTTTCCCAGATCTTCCCCATATCCATCAATCTCTGCCCTTCCTGGTACTGCTTCTCCACACATCCCTAAATTGTGCAGTGATAATAAGAACAGGCTGTTTAACCCATTCACATTGAGTGCAGCGTGTGTTTGATCACCGGGTTATAATGCATATATAGTGCTTAGAGCAGCCGAAACGATTCAATGTACTGAACACCCCAAAAATTAGCACCAAACACATGTTAGTTGAGGTATTTCATGCAGCCTTCCTTTCACTTACTGCTTCATCTGATCACCTGCTGCACCACCATTATCATCACCCATTTAATTATTTATACACATTTGGTTACCATATTTGTGTCAATTGTAAACGGATCCGTCCCCATTGCCTTACATTGTAAGTCAGGACGGATCCGCTTGGCTCCGCACGGCCAGGCGGACACCCGAACACTGCCAGCAGCGTTTTGGTGTCCGCCTCCAGAGCGGAATGGAGGCGGAACGGAGCAAAACTAATGCATTCTGAACGGTTCCACATCCATTCAGAATGCATTGGGGCTAAACTGATCCGTTTGTGGCCGCTTGTGAGAGCCTTGAAACGGATCTCACAGGCGGACCCAGAAACGGCAGTGTGAAAGTAGCCTTACATAGCTGTAGTGCTGGATAAAAAAAGGCAGCCCCAAGTTAGAGAGAAGCGGAGGTGCATGCTTACTATTTATGTCTTACTGTCACGGCTGTATGTGGGCAACAATAGTAATACACAGTACAGAGCTACTGACTGGACCCAGAACTAGGGAGGATAACGGGTGACCCCTGTCCGACCCTCAACGCTCTCCCTATTCTGCTAAAGCACATGCCCGGATCCAAATGGCGGAAAGAGGCATGCCCACGTGCCTAAGACTAATGACCACTGTAACCCCTACAATAGTGGAAGGGGCACGGCCACCAGTGCCCTACTCAGTATATGGAGGGAACCGTGGCCACCTCAGATCCAGTCAGAAAATAAACAGGAACACAACAATGTCTGCACACTTAGCTGACGGTGTTGCAGCCGCAGAGAAGACTGATCCAAGGACAGGCTGGCAATATCCGGAGTGCTAGCTGCAGCAGAACACAGGTCCAGTGAACTGATAGCTACAAGTGAAGAAACTAAAGCCAGAGCTACAACTGAAGTGAGAACTATAATCCACATCCTATCATAGGAGGTGGGGTGATATAAAGAGAGGAAAATCAAACACATGAAGGACAGCTGTGGTGAAAGAAACCAAAAGTAAACAGAGTAGTGAGAACTCCTCCCAGCTCTAGTAGTGACATCATCACAGGGGTGGAGAAACAGAGCTGTGAGAACGTCCCAAAGCTCTGGTAGTGACAGTACCCCCCCCCTCTACGGGTGGACTCCGGACACCCAGGACCCACCTTCTCAGGATGAGCCCTATGAAATGCCCTGATGAGGCGAGTGGCTTTAATGTCCGACACCGGAACCCACATCCTCTCCTCAGGACCATAACCCTTCCAATGAACGAGGTACTGAAGAGAACCGCGGACCATGCGAGAGTCCACAATTCTGGAAACCTCAAACTCCAGATTGCCATCAACCAAAATCGGAGGAGGAGGCAAAGAGGAGGGTACCGTGGGCTGGACATATGGTTTTAAGAGAGATCTGTGAAATACATTATGTATCTTCCAAACCCGTGGAAGATCAAGACGGAAGGCAACAGGATTGATGACTGACAAGATTTTATAAGGCCCAATAAACTTGGGACCCAATTTCCAGGAGGGAACCTTCAGTTTAATATTTCTAGTAGACAACCACACCAGATCACCCACATTCAGGTCCGGACCAGGCACACGTCTCTTATCAGCCACACGCTTATACCTCTCACTCATCTTTTTAAGATTACCCTGAATCTTTTGCCAAATGGTAGACAAAGACGAGGAAAATCTCTCCTCCTCAGGTAAACCAGAAAGAGCCCCTCCCGAGAATGTCCCAAACTGTGGATGGAACCCATATGCACCAAAGAATGGTGACTTATCAGAAGATTCCTGACGACGGTTGTTCAGAGCAAACTCAGCAAGAGGGAGAAATGAACACCAATCCTCCTGGTTCTCTGAAACAAAACAGCGCAAATATGTCTCCAGATTCTGATTGAGGCGCTCAGTCTGACCATTCGACTGCGGATGAAAAGCAGAAGAGAAGGACAGCCGAACCCCCAGGCGAGAACAGAAAGCCTTCCAGAACCTGGACACAAACTGCGTGCCTCTATCGGAAACAATATCAGAGGGAATGCCGTGCAATTTAACAATATGGTCGACAAAAGCTTGCGCCAACGTTTTAGCATTAGGTAAACCAGGGAAAGGTACGAAATGAGCCATCTTGCTAAAACGGTCCACCACCACCAGGATCACCGACTTCCCCGAGGAACGAGGAAGATCCGTGATAAAGTCCATGGACAGGTGTGTCCAAGGACGGGAAGGAATGGGTAACGGGAGAAGGGAACCTGAAGGCCGTGAACGAGGGACCTTAGCGCGAGCGCACGTCTCACAAGCAGCCACAAAACCCTCCACCGACTTACGAAGAGCCGGCCACCAAAATCTCCGAGCAATGAGATCCACCGTGGCTCTACTCCCGGGGTGACCAGCAAGAACCGTATCATGATGCTCCTTAAAGAGTTTGTGACGTAGCTCAGGAGGCACGAACAACTTCCCAGAAGGACAACGGGCAGGTGTCTCAGTCTGGGCAGCCTGGACCTCGGCCTCCAAATCGGAATATAGAGCAGAAACAACTACCCCCTCCGCCAAAATGGGACCCGGGTCCTCAGAGTTTCCTCCTCCCGGAAAACAGCGAGAGAGAGCATCAGCCTTCACATTTTTTATCCCAGGTCGGAATGTAACAACAAAATTGAATCTGGAGAAGAACAGAGACCATCTGGCCTGTCTCGGATTCATACGCCTGGCCGACTCCAAGTATGCCAGATTCTTATGGTCGGTAAAAACGGTGATAGGGTGCCTGGCCCCCTCCAACCAATGGCGCCATTCCTCGAAAGCCAACTTGATGGCCAACAACTCCCTATCGCCCACATCATAGTTTCTCTCTGCCGGGGAGAGTTTTTTAGAGAAAAAGGCACAGGGTCGCCACTTGGCAGGGGAAGGGCCCTGGGACAAAACCGCACCCACACCCACCTCGGAAGCATCCACCTCAACAATAAAAGGTAAGGAAACATCGGGATGCACCAAGACGGGAGCAGACGCAAAATTCTCTTTAATCTTAGAAAAGGCTGCAAGCGCCTCCTCCGACCAAGAGGAAAAATCCGCCCCCTTTTTTGTCATGTCAGTGAGGGGTTTGACAACAGAGGAATAATTCAAAATGAACTTTCTGTAATAGTTCGCAAAACCCAGAAAGCGCATCAATGCCTTCTGATTCTCAGGAAGCTCCCACTCAAGTACAGCACGGACCTTCTCGGGATCCATGCGAAAACCAGAAGCAGAGAGGAGAAAACCCAGAAATTGAATCTCCGATACCATAAAAAGACATTTCTCCAGCTTGGCGTACAATTTATTTTCCCGCAGAATCTGCAGAACCTGAAAAAGATGATCCTGATGGGTCTGAACATCAGGGGAAAAAATCAAAATATCATCAAGATACACCAATACAAATTTCCCCATTAAATGATAGAAAATACTATTAACAAAATGCTGAAAGACGGCCGGAGCATTCATCAGGCCGAAAGGCATAACGAGATTCTCGAAATGCCCGTCAGGGGTATTAAAGGCCGTTTTCCATTCATCCCCCTCTCTGACTCTGACCAGGTTGTACGCGCCTCTCAAATCCAATTTGGAAAACACCTTGGCCCCAACAATTTGATTGAAGAGGTCCGGGATCAGAGGAAGGGGATAGGGATCGCGAATCGTGATACGGTTCAGCTCCCTAAAATCTAGGCAAGGTCTCAGAGAGCCATCTTTCTTTTTAACAAAAAAAAAACCCGCGGCCACAGGTGACTTTGAGGGACGAATATGCCCCTTTTCGAGACTCTCGGAGATGTAAGTTCGCATAGCGATTCTTTCCGGTTGTGAGAGATTGTAGAGGCGTGCTTTTGGCAGCTTGGCGCCGGGAATGAGGTTAATGGGACAGTCAAACTCCCGGTGAGGAGGTAGCTCCTGAACACCGCTCTCGGAAAACACGTCCGAGAAATCAGAGAGAAATGATGGCACCGTTTTAGTAGACACCTCTGCAAAAGTCGCTGTGAGACAATTCTCTCTACAAAAGTCACTCCACTCATTTATTTGCCTTCCTTGCCAATCAATAGTGGGGTTATGTCTAGTGAGCCAGGGTAACCCCAAAACTAGAGGAGACGGCAATCCGTTAAGGACAAAACAAGATATATCCTCCACATGAGTGTCACCTACAGCTAGCCGGATATTGTGAACAATGCCTTTCAGAGATCTCTGTGAGAGTGGAGCAGAGTCAATAGCAAAAACAGGTATATCTTTATCTAATGTGCAAACCTGAAAACCATGCATGGCTACAAATTGAGTGTCAATAAGATTGACGGCCGCTCCACTATCGACAAAAATCTCACAAGAAATGACTTTGCTCTCTAGCGCCACCCTGGCAGACAGGAGAAAACGGGAACTGCAGGTCAGAGGAAAAGCATCAAATCCTACATCAACTTTGCCCAAAGTAGCAGATGAAGCAGAACTTGATGATTTACCTTTTGAGATTTTTCTCTTATTATCGCTCTTAGTACGGTTCAAGAATCTCCTAGATGGACAAACATTTACCAAATGACCTATGCCCCCACAACAAAAACAGACCATACTCTGAGGACTAAATCCTCTTTTATCAGGGGCAAGTCGAGCTAGCTGCATGGGCTCCTCCTCAGAGGGGAGCGAGACAGGATGAGGCCCCTGCACACTGAATGAGTCCGCACCACTTCCCCTAGACTGACAATGGCTGGACAGAGAGGTCTCGTTTCTTTCTCTTAGACGCCTGTCAAGGCGTACCGCCAATGACATGGCAGACTCTAAGGACGTTGGTCTCTCATGGAAAGCAAACGCATCTTTTAATCTCTCCGAGAGACCATGACAGAACTGACTCCGGAGTGCAGCATCATTCCAACCCGAATCAGCTGCCCATCTCCGAAATTCAGAACAATAAAGCTCCGCAGACCGTTTGTTCTGGCATAAAACACGTAGGTTAGATTCGGCCAGAGCAACACGATCCGGGTCATCATAAATCTGCCCCAGGGCCACAAAAAATCCCTCCACGGATCGAAGGGAGGGATCCCCTGATGGCAGCGAAAAAGCCCAAGTCTGAGCATTACCCCTGAGCAGGGAGATGACAATCCTCACCCTCTGCTCTTGATTACCAGAAGAGTGAGGACACAAGCAAAAATGGAGTTTGCATGCCTCTCTGAAACGAACAAAATTCTCACTGCCCCCGGAGAACGTCTCCGGAAGTGAGACCTTTGGCTCGCAACAGACTCCATGAGCCGGAGCAGGGCCCAATGCTTGAAGCTGAGTCATAGATTGACGGAGATCCGCTACTTCCAAAGAAAGACCCTGCATGCGGTCAACCAGGCCAGAAAGCGGATCCATGTCAAAAAAGGACGGTTTTGGTGGATTATAATGTCACGGCTGTATGTGGGCAACAATAGTAATACACAGTACAGAGCTACTGACTGGACCCAGAACTAGGGAGGATAACGGGTGACCCCTGTCCGACCCTCAACGCTCTCCCTATTCTGCTAAAGCACATGCCCGGATCCAAATGGCGGAAAGAGGCATGCCCACGTGCCTAAGACTAATGACCACTGTAACCCCTACAATAGTGGAAGGGGCACGGCCACCAGTGCCCTACTCAGTATATGGAGGGAACCGTGGCCACCTCAGATCCAGTCAGAAAATAAACAGGAACACAACAATGTCTGCACACTTAGCTGACGGTGTTGCAGCCGCAGAGAAGACGGATCCAAGGACAGGCTGGCAATATCCGGAGTGCTAGCTGCAGCAGAACACAGGTCCAGTGAACTGATAGCTACAAGTGAAGAAACTAAAGCCAGAGCTACAACTGAAGTGAGAACTATAATCCACATCCTATCATAGGAGGTGGGGTGATATAAAGAGAGGAAAATCAAACACATGAAGGACAGCTGTGGTGAAAGAAACCAAAAGTAAACAGAGTAGTGAGAACTCCTCCCAGCTCTAGTAGTGACATCATCACAGGGGTGGAGAAACAGAGCTGTGAGAACGTCCCAAAGCTCTGGTAGTGACACTTACTCTCAAAACATTACCAACCTAGGTGGTCTTCCTTCCACTGCACCCTTCCCCCACAGCTGACAGTCCTGCATGAAGCAGGAGCCAGTATGTTAATTATCTCCCATACATCAACCCTTCCTTAACCCTTCTCTGTTTTTCTATGTGTATTGTACAAGGACTGTGAACCTACATTAAGCTCACTATTACCTGCCTGGTCTGGTAGAGTCAATCTGTTCTAGATAACACAATGATACAAGAGTAGCAAAGTAGAGTTAGTTCAACTATCTAATAGTTTACATACACAGTAAGTTCGAAGATACATAACCAAATGTGTATAAATAATTAAATAGGTGATGATAATGGTGGTGCAGCAGGTAATCAGATGAAGCAGTAAGTGAAAGGAAGGCTGCATGAAATATCTCAACTAACTCAGCTCTGCTACACTTGTATACTTGTTATCTACAGCACTGTTATGTCTGTGAAGGTTCTCATTTATCCAGATCATGGTATATCTGTAAAGAATAAATCAAGTCAACTGGACTTACTGTAGATTTCTTGAAAACGTTTCACTCGTTCTTCCAACGAGCTTTCTCAATTCTGAGAAACTCAAAAGGATACATCCCTGTCTGCTTTAAACCCAGCAACACACTGAGGCAACAACTGGTTCACCCCAAAGACCCAACCCCTAAACACAAGATGGACAACATTGTGTATGCAGTCCAGTGCAATGAGGAATGCTCAGAACTGTATATCGGTGAAACAAAACAAGAACTACATCAGCGTATGGCTCAGCATAGAAGAGCCAAAACCTCTGGTCAAGATTCAGCCGTGTACTTACATCTAAAAGAAACAGGTCACACCTTTGAAGACAGTCAAGTACGTGTTTTGGATAAGGAGGCCGATTGGTACAAACGAGGTGTGAAGGAGGCCATCTACGTAAAAATGGAGAAGCCAAGCTTGAATAGAGGTGGGGGGGTTAGACATCTATTGTCTGCCACATACAATGCTGTCTTGACACCTTTTTCTGGGAGGTCATTATCACTACTGACTCCAATTAGGATAATGGAATCAACACCTTTGACCCCATGCTGGGTATAATGACCTCTGACCCCATGCTGGGTATAATTACCAGATGTTGATTCAGTTACATATTTATTCCCAGAGAATTCTTGTACAGTCACTCAGAATTGAGAAAGCTCATTGGAAGAACGAGTGAAACGTTTTCAAGAAATCTACAGTAAGTCCAGTTCCCTTGATTTATTCTTTACAGATATACAGCACTGTTAGACTCAACAAAACCAAGCAGGCAATTTATTATTTTTTGTTATAATTTATCAATTATTATTTTCATTTTTTTTGTTTATTAGCAATTATCATCTATTCACAAGTACATCTAATAAATCTCTCCATATCCCTTCATCTCTGCCTGATCTTCCACACATCCATAAATCTCTGCACTGCTCTTCCTGGTACTGCTCCTCCACACAACCCTCAATTATACAGTGACAATAAAAACAGGCTGTTTCACCCTTTCACACTGACAGCAGTGCCTGTGGATCCACAGTCAAGGAGATCCAATATGTACAGTATTACTTAAAACAGGATGTCTGCATAGACTATCATTACACTCCATATGCAAATTAAAATCTACACATTTTAATCTTTATTTCCTTTATATTTTTTAGATATATTTTCTGTTTCCTTGGACAGAAATATGTTACATAGCTAACTAACTCAGCTCTGCTACACTTGTATACTTGTTATATATAGCACTGTTGGACTCAGCAAAACCAAGCAGGCAATTTATTAATTATTTGTTATAATTTATCAATTATTATTTTAATTATTTATCAGCAATGATCATCTATTTACAAATGGATGTAATAAGTCTCCCCACATCCCTTAAAGGATAACTGTCACATTTAGACCCTAGTTTCAATTTTCATATATGCAGTTACTAATAACATGATATTCCAGAATCAGTTATTATTAGACTGACTTACCCCATATTTAATAAGATTCTGCCCTCAGCAACCAGTCTGCATAAAACTGCAATCTCACTATTCAGTTAAGATGGCCACCACTGCCCTCACCCTGAGGCTGATCCCGCCTGCCCTCTCTAGCCAGTAACAATAGCTCCCCAAAAGTGTCAGTAACCAGAGCCCTCCCCCCTAAAGGGTTAATCTCCTGCAGCACAAAGGGGTCCTCTTACCACATGTTGCTTTTATTTATACACTGAGCAGATGGCAGATCTCCCTTCCCTGGTGTGTGCTGCTTCAACTCTGCATTCTCAAGCTCTGCTGAGTGAGGGAGCGTCTGCCAAGCACAGGGACAGGGAGAAGTGCACACTGCCCAGGCACTGTTATCAACTGCTGGGGAGGACCTGGCTTTAATCATTTACTTACAGTCCCTGGCTGTCAGTAATGTGAACCTGCACGCTGTGTGCTCCGTCTATGAACAAATAGACGGACCATGCCTAGCAACCCTATTTTAAGCATAGGTAAAAGTAGGCAGTACAGGGAACAAAAATGTGGAATTATGGGGTAATTGAATACACAGTGAAAAGTTGAAATAGGGCCACCAAGGTGATATTAATCACCACAATCCAATACTCCAAAAAAGAAATATGACAGTTATCCTTTAATAGAACGAAGAATGTGATTATTTGAATATTTTAAAATTCCTGAATCAAACCCCTGTATGTAGAGGGTGTATCTCACACGGCCTGAATCAGTGTAGGCCTGAATTCAATATTGGTGCACCAAATGGCGGTATTTCAAATGCCTGAATCAAACCCCTGTATGTAGAGGGTGTATCTCACACGGCCTAAATCAGTGTAAGCCTGAATTAAAGATTTCTTTGCCCAAAATCGCTGTATTTCAAATGGCTGTATTTCAAATGCCTGAATCAAACCCATGTATGTAGAGGGTGTATCTCACACGGCCTGAACCAGTGTAGGCCTGAATTCCATATTAGGGCACCAAATGGCTGTATTTCAAATGGCTGAATCAAACCCCTGTATGTAGAGGGTGTATCTCACAGGGCCTGAAACAGTGTAGGCCTGAATTCAATATTGGTGCACCAAATGGCAGTATTTTAATTGCCTAAATCAAACCCCTGTATGTAGAAGGTGTATCTCACAGGGCCTGAACCAGTATAGGCCTGAATTAAATATTTATTAGCCCAAAATGGCTGTATTTCAAATGGCTGTGTTTCAAATGCCTGAATCAAACCACTGTATGTCGAGGATGTATCTCACACGGCCTGAATCAGTGTAGGCCTGAATCAAACATTTCTTTGCCCAAAATCGCTGTATTTCAAATGCCTGAATCAAACCCCTATATATTGAGGGTGTATCTTCACGGCCTGAACCAGTGTAGGCCTCAATTCAATATCGGTGCACCAAATGGCGGTATTTCGGATGCCTAAATAAAACCCCTGTATGTGGAGGATGTATCTCACACGGCCTAAAGCAGAGTAGGCCTGAATTCAATATTGGTGCACCAAATGGCGGTATTTCAAATGCCTGAATCGAACCCTGTATGTAGAGGGTTATCTCACACGGCCTGAACCAGTGTAGGCCTGAATTCAATATTGGTGCACCAAATGGCTGTATTTCAAATGCCTGAATCAAACCCTGTATGTAGAGGGTGTATCTCACACGGCCTGAATCAGTGTAGGCCTGAATTAAAGATTTGTTTGCCCAAAATTGCAGTATTTCAAATGGCTGTATTTCAAATGCCTGAATTAAATCCCAGTATGTCGAGGGTGTATCTCACACGGCCTGAACCAGTGTAGGCCTAAATTCAATATTGGTGCAACAAATGGCGGTATTTCAAATGCCTGAATCAAACCCCAGTATGCAGAGGGTGTATCTCACACGGTCTGAATCAGTGTAGGCCTGAATTAAAGATTCCTTTGCCCAAAATGGCTGTATTTCAAATGGCTGTATTTCAAATGCCTGAATCAAACCCCTGTATGTAGAGGGTGTATCTCACATGGCCTGAACCAGTGTAGGCCTGAATTCAATATTGTTGCACAAAATGGCGGTATTTCAAGTGTCTAAATCAAACCCCTATATGTAGAGGGTGTATCTCACACGGCCTGAATCAGTGTAGGCCTAAATTAAAGATTTCTTTGCCCAAAATGGCTGTATTTCAAATGGCTGAATCAAACCCCTGTATGTAGAGGTTGTATCTCACACGGCCGGAACCAGTATAGGCCTGAATTCAATATTGGTGCACCAAATGGCTGTATTTCAAATGCCTGAATCAAACCCCGGTATGTAGAGGGTGTATCTCACACGGCCTGAACCAGTGTAGGCCTGAATTCAATGTTGGTGCACCAAATGGCTGTATTTTCAATGCCTGAATCAAACCCCTGTATGTAGAGGGTGTATCTCACATGGCCTGATTTGGTGTAGGCCTAAATTTAATATTAGTGCACCAAATGGCGGCATTTCAAATGCCTGAATCAAACCCCTGTATGTAGAGGGTGTATCTCATACGGCCTGAATCAGCATAGGCCTGAATTAAAGATTCCTTTGCCCAAAATGGCTGTATTTCAAATGCCTGAATCAAACCCTTGTATGTAGAGGGTGTATCTCACACGGCCTTAACCAGTGTAGGCCTGAATTCAATATTGTTGCAACCAGGGGCGGATTAAGTGCATGATAGGCCCGGGGCTGTCTACCCAACTTGGGGCCCCCCCCCCCCCCCCCCCTCCCCCTCCATTTTAGTTTTTTTTTTTTTGTATGAAGAGGCTGCGGTGCTTCATGGGCGCCACAGTCTCTTCTTAGGCCATATGACATCTTCAGACTAAAAAAAAAATACCCCAAATTTAAAATACATATAATTGTAATAAAAAAGACATGGAGGAGAATACAGCACCACATACCTCTTACATCCAGTGACATCTCCTTTCATGTAGACCTTCTCTTTCCTCTTCTCCTCCATTTGACCCAGACCACCATGGCAAATTCTTTCAGCCGCATCTCGTCTCTACAGTTTGTAACAAAGACACGTTAGATTTCTCAATTTTTCCATCAACCTCCCCATCCTGGTGTCCCCAGTGTCATCCTGCCACCCCCAATACTGTGCCCGTTGTGCTTCCCAATGCTCCAGCAACTATACTGCTGAAAAAATAGTGACCCTAATAGACATAATTGGGGTAATTTATCAAACTGGTGTAAAGTAGAACTGGATTTCCAAAAGAGCTGTCAAATATGAAAGGTGGAATCTGATAGGCTGCTATGGGCAACTAAGCCAGTTCTGCGTTACACCAGTTTGATAAATTACCCCAAATGTTCCTATAGTGTCCACAGCAGCTATAATGTCCCCTAGAGTGCCCCCAGTAATAATAACACCCTCTATTGTGCTCCAGGCAATAATCCCTGTATAGTGTCTCCAGAAATAATAGAATTGCCCCTACAATGCCTCCCCAATAGCAACACCCCCATATAGTAATTTCCACCACACTGCCCCCACATAGTAATCCCCCCATAGTAATTTGCCCCCACACAGTAATTTCCCCCAAACTGCCCCCCATATAGTAGTTTGCCCCCCACACAGTAATTTGCCCTACACTGCCCCCACATAGTAATTTCCACCACACTGCCCCCACATAGTAATTTGCCCCCACATAGCAATTTCTCCACACTGCCCCCACACAATAGTTTCCCCCACACTGCCCCCACATAGTAATTTGTCCCCACACTGCCCCCACATAGTAATTTGTCCCCACACTGCCCCATATAGTAATTTGTCCCCACACTGCCCCATATAGTAATTTGTCCCCACACTGCCCCAACATAGTAATTTGCCCCGACACTGCCCCATATAGTAATTTGCCCCCACACTGCCCCATATAGTAATTTGTCCCCACACTGCCCCCATATAGTAATTTGTCCCCACACTGCCCCCACATAGTAATTTGCCCCCACACTGCCCCCACATAGTAATTTGTCCCCACACTGCCCCCACATAGTAATTTGCCCCCACACTGCCCCATATAGTAATTTGTCCCCACACTGCTCACGCATAGTAATTTGCCCCCACACTGCTCCCGCATAGTAATTTGTCCCCACACTGCCCCATATAGTAATTTGTCCCCACACTCCTCCCCCTAAGTAGGCAAATGAAATAAAAATAAAAAAAGGAACAAAAAAATGAAAAGATAAATACTCACCTATGTCCAGGGCCAGGCGCTTGCTTGCAGAGGAAGGCGGGATGAGTCAGGCGCGTCACAGTGCTGCGTCGCGGCACAGGCGCGCGATGACGTCATCACACACGCCTGCGCCGGGATTTCTCTACCGCATAGGCCTCAGGCCTACAAAGCCTGAAGCCTATGGCGGTGATCGCGGACGGGACAGGGAGCTATGCGCTCCCGTGCCCCGCTGCAGTATGTGGGCGTTTGGGTCAGCGTTGGGCCCCCCAGCGGTGCTGGGCCCGGGGCTGCCAATCCCAAACGTCCCTATTGTAATCCGCCACTGGTTGCAACAAATGGCGGTATTTCAAGTGTCTAAATCAAACCCCTGTATGTAGAGGGTGCATCTCACACAGCCTGAATCAGTGTAGGCCTGAATTAAAGATTTCTTTGCCCAAAATGGCTGTATTTCAAATGGCTGAATCAAACCCCTGTATGAAGAGGGTGTATCTCACACGGCCAAAACCAGTGTAGGCCTGAATTCAATATTGGTGCACTAAATGGCTGTATTTCAAATGCCTGATTCAAACCCCTGTATGTAGAGGGTGTATCTCACACGGCCGGAACCAGTGTAGGCCTGAATTCAATATTGGTGCACTAAATGGCTGTATTTCAAATGCCTGATTCAAACCCCTGTATGTAGAGGGTGTATCTCACACGGCCTGAATCAGTGTAGGCATAAATTAAAGATTTCTTTGCCCAAAATGGCTGTATTTCAAATGGTTGAATCAAACCCCCGTATGTAGAGGGTGTATTTCACACTGCCTTAACCAGTATAGGCCTGAATTAAATATAAATTTGCCCAAAATGGCTGAATTTAAAAGGGCTGTATTTCAAATGCCTGAATCAAACCCCTGTATGTAGAGGGTGTATCTCACACGGCCTGAACCAGTGTAGGCCTGAATTAAATATTGGTGCACCAAATGGCGGTATTTCAAATGCCTGAATCAAACCCCTGTATGTAGAGGGTGTATCTCACAAGGCTTGAACCAGTGTAGGCCTGAATTAAATATTTCTTTGCCCAAAATGGCTGTATTTCAATTGGCTGTATTTCAAATGCCTGAATCAAACCCCTGTATGTAGAGGGTGTATCTCACAGGGCCTGAACGAGTATAGGCCTGAATTAAATATTTATTTGCCCAAAATGTCTGTATTTTAAATGGCTATATTTCAAATGCCTGAATCAAACCATTGTATGTAGAGGGTGTATCTCATACGGACTAAACCAGTGTAGGCCTGAATTCATTATTTGTTCACATAATTAGCGGTATTTCAAATGCCTGAATTAAACCCCTGTATGTACAGGGTGTATCTCACACGGCCAGAACCAGTGTAGGCCTGAATTCAATATTGGTGCACCAAATGGCGGTATTTCAAATGCCTGAATCAAATCCCTGTATGTAGAGGGTGTATCTCACACGGCCTAAATCAGTGTAGGCCTAAATTAAAGATTTCTTTGCCCAAAATCGCTGTATTTCAAATGGCTGTATTTCAAGTGCCTAAATCAAACCCCTGTATGTAGAGGGTTTATTTCACACGTCCTGAACCAGTGTATGCCTGGTATTTAAAATGCCTGAATCAAACCCCTGTATGTAGAGGGTGTATTTCACAGTGCCTGAACCAGTGTAGGCCTGAATTAAATATTGGTGCACCAAATGGCGGTATTTCAAATGCCTGAATCAAACTCCTTTATGTAGAAGGTGTATCTCACAGGGCTTGAACCAGTGTAGGCCTAAATTAAAGATTTCTTTACCCAAAATGGCTGTATTTCAATTGGCTGTATTTCAAATGCCTGAATCAAACCCCTGTATGTAGAGGTTGTATCTCACACGTCCTGAATCAGTGTAGGCCTGAATTAAAGATTGCTTTGCCCAAAATCGCTGTATTTCAAATGGCTGTATTTCAAATGCCTAAATCAAACCCCTGTATGTAGGGGGTGTATCTCACAGGGCCTGAACCAGTATAGGCCTGAATTAAATATTTATTTGCCCAAAATGTCAGTATTTTAAATGGCTATATTTCAAATGCCTGAATCAAACCAATGTATGTAGAGGGTGTATCTCACACGGCCTGATCCAGTGTAGGCCTGAATTCAATATTGGTGCAGCAAATGGCGGCATTTCAAATGCCTGAATCAAACCCCTGTATGTAGAGGTTGTATCTCACACGTCCTGAATCAGTGTAGGCCTGAATTAGAGATTGCTTTGCCCAAAATCGCTGTATTTCAAATGGCTGTATTTAAAATGCCTAAATCAAACCCCTGTATGTAGAGGGTTTATTTCACACGGCCTGAACCAGTGTATGCCTGAATTCAATATTGGTGCATCAAATGGCTGTATTTCAAATGCCTGAATCAAACCCCCATATTTAGAGGGTGTATCTCACACGGCCTGAACCAGTGTAGGCCTGAATTCAATATTGGTGCACCAAATGGCGGTATTTCAAATGCCTGAATCAAACCCCTCTATGTAGAGGGTGTAACTCACACGGCCTGAATCAGTGTAGTCCTGAATTCAATATTGGTGCACCAAATGGCTGTATTTTAAATGCCTGAATAAAACCCCTGTATGTATAGGTTGTATCTCACACGGCCTGAACCAGTGTATGCCTGAATTCAATATTGGTACAACAAATGACGGTATTTCAAATGCCTAAATTAAACCCCTGTATGTAGAGGATGTATCTCAAACAGCCTGAATCAGTGTAGGCCTGAATTAAAGATTTCTTTGCTCAAAATGGCTGTATTTCAAATGGCTGAATCAAACCCCTGTATGTAGAGGGTGTATCTCACACGGCCGGAACCAGTGTAGGCCTGAATTCAATATTGGTGCACTAAATGGCTGTATTTCAAATGCCTGATTCAAACCCCTGTATGTAGAGGGTGTATCTCACACGGCCTAAATCAGTGTAGGCCTAAATTAAAGATTTCTTTGCCCAAAATCGCTGTATTTCAAATGGCTGTATTTCAAATGCCTAAATCAAACCCCTGTATGTGGAGGGTTTATTTCACACGTCCTGAACCAGTGTAAGCCTGGTATTTCAAATGCCTGAATCAAACCCCTGTATGTAGAGGGTGTATTTCACAGTGCCTGAACCAGTGTAGGCCTGAATTAAATATTGGTGCACCAAATGGCGGTATTTCAAATGCCTGAATCAAACTCCTTTATGTAGAGGGTGTATCTCACAGGGCTTGAACCAGTGTAGGCCTAAATTAAAAATTTCTTTACCCAAAATGGCTGTATTTCAATTGGCTGTATTTCAAATGCCTGAATCAAACCCCTGTATGTAGAGGTTGTATCTCACACGTCCTGAATCAGTGTAGGCCTGAATTAAAGATTGCTTTGCCCAAAATCGCTGTATTTCAAATGGCTGTATTTCAAATGCCTAAATCAAACCCCTGTATGTAGGGGGTGTATCTCACAGGGCCTGAACCAGTATAGGCCTGAATTAAATATTTATTTGCCCAAAATGTCAGTATTTTAAATGGCTATATTTCAAATGCCTGAATCAAACCAATGTATGTAGAGGGTGTATCTCACACGGCCTGATCCAGTGTAGGCCTGAATTCAATATTGGTGCAGCAAATGGCGGCATTTCAAATGCCTGAATCAAACCCCTGTATGTAGAGGTTGTATCTCACACGTCCTGAATCAGTGTAGGCCTGAATTAAAGATTGCTTTGCCCAAAATGGCTGTATTTCAAATGGCTGTATTTCAAATGCCTGAATCAAACCCCTGTATGTAGAGGGTGTATCTCACACGGCCTGAACCAGTGTAGGCCTGAATTAAATATTGGTGCACCAAATGGCGGTATTTCAAATGCCTGAATCAAACCCCTGTATGTAGAGGGTGTATCTCACACGGCCTGAATCAGTGTAGTCCTGAATTCAATATTGGTGCACCAAATGGCTGTATTTTAAATGCCTGAATAAAACCCCTGTATGTATAGGTTGTATCTCACACGGCCTGAACCAGTGTATGCCTGAATTCAATATTGGTACAACAAATGACGGTATTTCAAATGCCTGAATTAAACCCCTGTATGTAGAGGATGTATCTCAAACAGCCTGAATCAGTGTAGGCCTGAATTAAAGATTTCTTTGCTCAAAATGGCTGTATTTCAAATGCCTGAATCAAACCAATGTATGTAGAGGGTGTATCTCACACGGCCTGATCCAGTGTAGGCCTGAATTCAATATTGGTGCAGCAAATGGCTGTATTTCAAATGCCTGAATCAAACCCCTGTATGTAGAGGTTGTATCTCACACGTCCTGAATCAGTGTAGGCCTGAATTAAAGATTGCTTTGCCCAAAATCGCTGTATTTCAAATGGCTGTATTTCAAATGCCTAAATCAAACCCCTGTATGTAGAGGGTTTATTTCACACGGCCTGAACCAGTGTATGCCTGAATTCAATATTGGTGCATCAAATGGCTGTATTTCAAATGCCTGAATCAAACCCCTATATTTAGAGGGTGTATCTCACACGGCCTGAACCAGTGTAGGCCTGAATTCAATATTGGTGCACCAAATGGCGGTATTTCAAATGCCTGAATCAAACCCCTCTATGTAGATGGTGTATCTCACACGGCCTGAATCAGTGTAGTCCTGAATTCAATATTGGTGCACCAAATGGCTGTATTTTAAATGCCTGAATAAAACCCCTGTATGTATAGGTTGTATCTCACACGGCCTGAACCAGTGTATGCCTGAATTCAATATTGGTACAACAAATGACGGTATTTCAAATGCCTGAATTAAACCCCTGTATGTAGAGGATGTATCTCAAACAGCCTGAATCAGTGTAGGCCTGAATTAAAGATTTCTTTGCTCAAAATGGCTGTATTTCAAATGGCTGAATAAAACCTCTGTATGTAGAGGGTGTATTTCACAGTGCCTGAACCACTATAGGCCTCAATTAAATATTTATTTGCCCAAAATGGCTGTATTTTAAATGGATGTATTCCAAATGCCTGAATCAAACCCTGTATGTCGAGGGTGTATCTCACACGGCCTGAACCAGTGTAGGTCTGAATTCAATATTGGTGCACCAAATGGCGTTATTTCAATTACCTAAATCAAATCCCTGTATGTAGAGGGTGTATCTCACATGACCTTAATCAGTGTAGGCCTGAATCAAACATTTCTTTGCCCAAAATTGCTGTATTTCAAATGCCTGAATCAAACCCCTATATGTTGATGGTGTATCTCCACGGCCTGAACCAGTGTAGGCCTCAATTCAATATAGGTGCACCAAATTGAGGTATTTCAAATGCCTGAATCATACCCCTGTATGTAAAGGATGTATCTCACACGGCCTGAATCGGTGTACGCCTAAATTAAAGATTTCTTTGCCCAAAATGGCTGTATTTTAAATGGCTGGATTTCAAATGGTTGAATCAAACCCTGTATGTAGAGGGTTATCTCACACGGCCTGAACCAGTGTAGGCCTGAATTCAATATTGGTGCAACAAATGGCTGTATTTTAAATGCCTGAATCAAACCCTGTATGTGGAGGGTGTATCTCACAGGGCCTGAACCAATGTAGGCCTGAATTAAATATTTATTTCCCCAAAATGGCTGTATTTCAAATGACTGTATTTCAAATGCCTGAATCAAACCCCTGTATGTAGGGGGTGTATATCACAGGGCCTGAACCAGTATAGGCCTAAATTAAATATTTATTTGCCCAAAATGACTGTATTTCAAATGGCTGTAATTCAAATGCCTAAATCTAACCCCTGTATGTCGAGGATGTATCTCACACAGCCTGAACCAGTGTGGGCCTGAATTCAATATTGGTGCACCAAATGGCGGTATTTCAAATGCCTGAATCATACCCCTATATGTAGAGGGTGTATCTCACACGGCCTGAATCAGTGTAGGCCTGAATTAAAGATTTCTTTGCCCAAAATTGCTGTATTTTAAATGACTGTATTTCAAATGGTTGAAACTAGAGTTGAGCGAACACCTGGATGTTCGGGTCCGAGAAGTTCGGCCGAACTTCTCGGAACTGTTCGGGTTCGGGATCCGAACTCGACCCGAACTTCGTCCCGAACCCGAACCCCATTGAAGTCAATGGGGACCCGAACTTTTCAGCACTAAAAAGGCTGTAAAACAGCCCAGGAAAGGGCTAGAGGGCTGCAAAAGGCAGCAAAATGTAGTTAAATCCCCTGCAAACAAATGTGGATAGGGAAATTAATAAAAATAAAATAAATAAAAATTAACCAATATCAATTGGAGAGAGGTCCCATAGCAGAGAATCAGGCTTCATGTCAGCAGAGAATCAGGCTTCATGTCATAGCAGAGAATCTGGCTTCACGTCACCCAAAACTGGAACAGTCCATTGTCAGATATTTAGGCCCCGGCAACCAGGCAGAGGAGAGAGGTCCATTAACATAGAATCAGGCTTCATGTCATAGCAGAGAATCAGGCTTCATGTCATAGCAGAGAATCAGGCTTCATGTCACCCACCACTGGAACAGGCCACTGTCAGATATTTTTAGGCCCCGGCACCCAGACAGAGGAGAGAGGTCCCATAACAGAGATTCAGGCTTCATGTCAGCAGAGAATCAGTCTTCATGTCATAGCAGAGAATCAGGCTTCATGTCACCCACCACTGGAACAGGCCACTGTCAGATATTTTTAGGCCCCGGCACCCAGACAGAGGAGAGGTTCATTCAACTTTGAGTTGCCCCGCAATATAATGGTAAAATGAAAATAAAAATAGGATTGAATGAGGAAGTGCCCTGGAGTGCAATAATATATGGTTAAGGGGAGGTAGTTAATGTCTAATCTGCACAAGGGATGGACAGGTCCTGTGGGATCCATGCCTGGTTAATTTTTATGAACGTCAGCTTGTCCACATTGGCTGTAGACAGGCGGCTGCGTTTGTCTGTAATGACGCCCCCTGCCGTGCTGAATACACGTTCAGACAAAACGCTGGCCACCGGGCAAGCCAGCACCTCCAAGGCATAAAAGGCTAGCTCTGGCCACGTGGACAATTTGGAGACCCAGAAGTTGAATGGGGCCGAACCATCAGTCAGTACGTGGAGGGGTGTGCACAGGTACTGTTCCACCATGTTAGTGAAATGTTGCCTCCTGCTAACACGTTCCGTATCAGGTGGTGGTGCAGTTAGCTGTGGCGTGGTGACAAAACTTTTCCACATCTCTGCCATGCTAACTCTGCCCTCAGAGGAGCTGGCCGTGACACAGCTGCGTTGGCGACCTCTTGCTCCTCCTCTGCCTTCGCCTTGGGCTTCCACTTGTTCCCCTGTGACATTTGGGAATGCTCTCAGTAGCGCGTCTACCAACGTGCGCTTGTACTCGCGCATCTTCCTATCACGCTCCAGTGCAGGAAGTAAGGTGGGCACATTGTCTTTGTACCGTGGATCCAGCAGGCTGGCAACTCAGTACTCCGCACATGTTAAAATGTGGGCAACTCTGCTGTCGTTGCGCAGGCTCATGTGTGCCAGGCTGCCCAGAGGTAAGGACAAGCTGTCCTCTGTGGGAGGCGTATCGTCATCGTCCTGCATTTCCCCCCAGCCACGCACCAGTGATGGGTCCGAGCTGCGTTGGGTGCCACCCCGCTGTGAACATGCTTCATCCTCATCCTCCTCCTCCTCCACCTCCTCCTCATCCTCGTCCTCCTCGTCCTCCAGTAGTGGGCCCTGTCTGGCCACATTTGTACCTGGCCTCTGCTGTTGCAAAAAACCTCCCTCTGAGTCACTTCGAAGAGACTGGCCTGAAAGTGCTAAAAATGACCCCTCTTCTTCCTCCTCCTCCTCCTCCTCCTGGGCCACCTCCTCTTCCATCATCGCCCTAAGTGTTTTCTCAAGGAGACATAGAAGTGGTATTGTAACACTGATAACGGCGTCATCGCCACTTGCCATGTTGGTGGAGTACTCGAAACAGCGCAACAGGGCACACAGGTCTCGCATGGAGGCCCAGTCATTGGTGGTGAAGTGGTGCTGTTCCGCAGTGCGACTGACCCGTGCGTGCTGCAGCTGAAACTCCACTATGGCCTGCTGCTGCTCGCACAGTCTGTCCAGCATGTGCAAGGTGGAGGTCCACCTGGTGGGCATGTCGCATATGAGGCGGTGAGTGGGAAGGCCGAAGTTATGCTGTAGCGCAGACAGGCGAGCAGCGGCAGGATGTGAACGCGGGAAGCGCAAACAGATGGCCCGCACTTTATGCAGCAGCTCTGACATGTCGGGGTAGTTGCGAATGAACTTCTGCACCACCAAATTCAGCAAATGCTCCAGGCAAGGGATGTGCGTCAAATCGGCTAGTCCCAGAGCTGCAACGAGATTTCACCCATTATCGCACACCACCAGGCCGGGCTTGAGGCTTACCGGCAGCAACCACTCGTCGGTCTGTTGTTCTATACCCCGCCACAACTCCTGTGCGGTGTGGGGCCTGTCCCCCAAACATATGAGTTTCAGAATGGCCTGCTGACGTTTACCCCGGGCTGTGCTGAAGTTGGTGGTGAAGGTGTGTGGCTGACTGGATAAGCAGGTGGAAGAAGAGGAGGAGGAAGCTGAGTAGGAGGAGACAGGAGGCAAAGAATGTTGCCCTGCGATCCTTGGTGGCGGAAGGACGTGCGCCAAACAGCTCTCCGCCTGGGGCCCAGCCGCCACTACATTTACCCAGTGTGCAGTTAGGGAGATATAGCGTCCCTGGCCGTGCTTACTGGTCCACGTACTTGTGGTTAGGTGGACCTTGCCACAGATGGCGTTGCGCAGTGCACACTTGATTTTATCGGATACTTGGTTGAGCAGGGAAGGCACGGCTCTCTTGGAGAAGTAGTGCCGGCTGGGAACAACATACTGTGGGACAGCAAGCGACATGAGCTGTTTGAAGCTGTCTGTGTCCACCAGCCTAAATGACAGCATTTCATAGGCCAGTAGTTTAGAAATGCTGGCATTCAGGGCCAGGGATCGAGGGTGGCTAGGTGGGAATTTACGCTTTCTCTCAAATGTTTGTGAGATGGAGAGCTGAACGCTGCCGTGTGACATGGTTGAGATGCTTGGTGACGCAGGTGGTGGTGTTGGTGGTACATCCCATGTTTGCTGGGCGGCAGGTGCCAACGTTCCTCCAGAGGCGGAGGAAGAGGCCGAGGCGGCGGCAGCAGGAGGAAGAGGCTGAGGCGGCAGCAGCAGAAGAGGTAGCAGGGGGAGCCTGAGTGACTTCCTTGTTTTTAAGGTGTTTACTCCACTGCAGTTCATGCTTGTCATGCAGGTTGTGCTAAGGTTCAGAACGTTAATGCCTCGCTTCAGGCTCTGATGGCACAGCGTGCAAACCACTCGGGTCTTGTCGTCAGCACATTGTTTGAAGAAGTGCCATGCCAAGGAACTCCTTGAAGCTGCCTTTGGGGTGCTCGGTCCCAGATGGCGGCGGTCAGTAGCAGGTGGAGTCTCTTGGCGGCGGGTGTTCTGCTTTTGCCCACTGCTCCCTCTTTGTCTTTTGCTACGCTGTTGGCTCGGTCTCACCACTGCCTCTTCCTCCGAACTGTGAAAGTCAGTGGCACGACCTTCATTCCATGTGGGGTCTAGGACCTCATCGTCCCCTGCATCGTCTTCCACCCAGTCTTGACCCCTGACCTCCTGTTCAGTCTGCACACTGCAGAAAGACGCAGCAGTTGGCACCTGTGTTTCGTCATCATCAGAGACGTGCTGAGTTGGTATTCCCATGTCCTCATCATCAGGAAACATAAGTGGTTGTGCGTTAGTGCATTCTATCTCTTCGACCCCTGGGGAAGGGCTAGGTGGATGCCCTTGGGAAACCCTGCCAGCAGAGTCTTCAAACAGCATAAGAGACTACTGCATAACTTGAGGCTCAGTTTCCCTGATATGCATGGGGGTGATGTGACAGACTGATGGGCTTGGTTTTCATGCGCCATCTGTGCGCTTTCTGCAGAAGACTGGGTGGGAGATAATGTGAACGTGCTGGATCCACTGTCGGCCACCCAATTGACTAATGCCTGTACCTGCTCAGGCCTTACCATCCTTAGAACGGCATTGGGCCCCACAAAATATCGCTGTAAATTCTGCTGGCTACTGGGACCTGAGGTAGTTGGTTCACTAGGACGTGTGGCTGTGGCAGAACGGCCACGTCCTCTCCCAGCACCAGAGGGTCCACTAACACCACCATTTCCGCGTCCGCGTCCCTTACTAGATGTTTTCCTCATTGTTACCGTTCACCACAATAAGAAAAATATTATTTGGCCCAATGTATTGAATTCAAATTCAGGCCTTTTTTTTTTTTACAGACACCTAACACTATCTGGCTATCTATTTAGGTACCGTATTACACTAATACAGGGACAGCAGTAATGACAGATTTAGCTGAATATAAATTTGAGGCCTATTATTTAGGCGCTGGGTGACAGGTATACGTTTACGGACAGAATTAGACTTGGATCTGCACAGTAGCGTGTGTGTGAAGTTATTGAGAATTGCCCTATCAGCACCTTGAATCTAATATACCCTTTTAGGGATAGATTTAAAGTAGGCCTGATACAGCAGAAACCACTAATTTAGAGAATTGCAAAATTGGGAATTGTATTTCAACCCAGAACAAAAACTGTGCTTTGACGGACACTAAATAACTTGACCAGCTAAAGCAATAATGACAGATTTGGATGAATATAAATTTGAGGCCTATTTTTTAGGCGCTGGGTGACAGGTATACGTTTACACACAGAATTAGACTTGGAATTGCACAGTAGCTTGTGTGTGAAGTTATTGAGAATAACTTTGTGACAGGCTCAGCTTGACCCTGATGTAGGATATAGCCAAAAAATAACCACACTATTGATTGTTAAATGCACTTGATGATAGCTTGACCCTGATGTAGGATATAGCCAAAAAATAACCACACTATTGATGGTTAAATGCACTTGATGATAGCTTGACCCTGATGTAGGATATAGCCAAAAAATAACCACACTATTGATTGTTAAATGCACTTGATGATAGCTTGACCCTGATGTAGGATATAGCCAAAAAATAACAACACTATTGATGGTTAAATGCACTTGATGATAGCTTGACCCTGATGAAGGATATAGCCAAAAAATAACCACACTATTGATGGTTAAACACACTTCGTGACAGGCTCAGCTTGCCCCTGATGTAGTATATGGGCAAAAAACAACCACACTATTGATGGTTAAATGCACTTGGTGACAGGCTCAGCTTGACCCTGATGTAGGATATAGCCAAAAAATAACCACACTATTGATGGTTAAATGTACTTGGTGGCAGCTTGTGCTGGCGCACCACAAGACACAAAATGGCCGCCGATCAACCCAGAAAAAAGTGACAGAAAAACGCTCTGGGCAGCCTAAAAATAGTGAGCAATTGAATAGCAGCAGTTCAATGAACCACAGCTGTAGATCGATCACTGAATGAAGTCTTTTGGAGGAGTTAATCACTGCCTAATCTCGCCCTAACGTCGCAGCTGAAACCTCTCCCTACACTTGCATCAGCAGAGTGACGTGCAGCGCTACGTGACCCAAGCTTATATAGAGGCTGGGTCACATGCTGCACTGGCCAATCACAGCCATGCCAATAGTAGGCATGGCTGTGACGGCCTCTTGGGGCAAGTAGTATGACGCTTGTTGATTGGCTGCTTTGCAGCAATTCAAAAAGCGCCAAGAAAGCGCCGAACACCGAACCCGAACCCGGACTTTTACGAAAATGTTCAGGTTCGGGTCCGTGTCGCGGACAACCCAAAATTCGGTACGAACCCGAACTATACAGTTCGGGTTCGCTCATCCCTAGTTGAAACAAACCCCTGAATGTAAAGGGTGTATCTCACACGGCCTGAACCAGTGCAGGCCTGAATTCAATATTGGTGCACAAAATGGCTGTATTTAGAATGCCTGAATCGAACCCTGTATGTAGAGGGTGTATCTCACACGGCCTAAATCAGTGTAGGCCTGAATTAAAAATGTCTTTGCCCAAAATGACTGTATTTAAAATGGCTGTATTTCAAATGCCTGAATCTAACCCCTGTATGTTGAGGGTGTATCTCACACGGCCTGAACAAGTGTAGGCCTGAATTCAATATTGGTGCACCAAATGGCTGTATTTCAAATGCTTGAATCAAACCCCTGTATATAGCGGGTGTATCTCACACAGCCTGAATCAGTGTAGGCCTGAATTCAATATTGGTGCACCAAATGGCTGTATTTCAAATGCCAGAATCAAACCTCTGTATGTAGAGGGTGTATCTCTCACGGCCTTAACCAGTGTAGGCCTGAATTCAATATTGATGCACCAAATGGTGTTATTTCAAATGACTGAATCAAACCCCTGTATGTAGAGGATGTATCTCACACAGCCTGAATCAGTGTAGGTCTGAATTAAAGATTTACTTGCCTAAAATCGCTGTATTTCAAATGCCTGAATCAAACCCCTATATGTAGAGGGTGTATCTCACACGGCCTGAACCACTGTAGGCCTGAATTCAATATTGGTGCACCAAATGGTGTTATTTCAAATGACTGAATCAAACCCCTGTATGTAGAGGGTATATCTCACACGGCCTGAATCAGTGTAGGCCTGAATTAAATATTTGTGCACCAAATGGCTGTATTTCAAATGCCTGAATCAAACCCCAGTATGTAGCGGGTGTATCTCACACGGCCTGAATCAGCGTAGGCCTGAATTAAAGATTTCTTTGCTTAAAATCGCTGTATTTCAAATGCCTGAATCAATGCCCTGTATGTAGAGGGTGCATCTCACACGGCCTGAACCAGTGTATTTCTGAATTCAATATTGGTGCTCCAAATGACTGTATTTCAAATTCCTGAATTAATCCCTTGAATGTAGAGGGTGTATCTCACACAGCCTGAATCAGTGTAGGCCTGAATTAAAGATTTCTTTGCCCAAAATCACTATTTCAAATGCCTGAATCAAACCCCTATATGTAGAGGGTGTATCTCACAGGGTCTGAACCAGTGTAGGCCTAAATTAAAGATTTCTTTGCCCAAAATGGCTGTATTTCAAATGCCTGAATCAATCCCCTATATGTAGAGGGTGTATATCACACGGCCTGAACCAGTATAGGTCTGAATTAAATATTTATTTGCCCAAAATGGCTGTATTTCTAATGGCTGTATTTCAAATGCCTGAATCAAACCCATGTATGTCGAGGGTGTATCTCACACGGCCTGAACCACTGTAGGCCTAAATTTAATATTGGTGCACTAAATGGCTGTATTTTAAATGTCTGAATAAAACCCCTGTATGTATAGGGTGTATCTCACACGGCCTGAACCAGTGTATGCCTGAATTCTATATTGGTGCACCAAATGACGATATTTCAAATGCCTAAATTAAACCCCTGTATGTAGAGGGTGTATCTCACACAGCCTGAATCATTGTAGGACTGAATTAAAGATTTATTTGCCTAAAATGGCTGTATTTCAAATGCCTGAATCAAATCCCTGTATGTAGAGGGTGTATCTCAAACAGCCTGAGCCAGTGTAGGCCTGAATTCAATATTGTTGCACAAAATGGCGATATTCCAAATGCCTTAATCAAACCCCTGTATGTAGAGGGTGTTTCTCACACGGCCTGAATCAGTGTAGGCCTTAATTAAAGATTTCTTTGACAAAAATCGCTTTATTTCAAATGGCTGTATTTCAAATGCCTGAATCAAACCCCTGTATGTAGAGGGTGTATCTCACATGGCCTGAACCAGTGTATGCCTGAATTCAATATTGGTGCAGTAAATGACGGTATTTCAAATGCCTGAATTAAACCCCTGTATGTAGAGGGTGTATCTCACACAGCCTGAATCATTGTAGGCCTGAATTAAAGATTTCTTTGCCCAAAATCGCTGTATTTCAAATGCCTGAATCAAACCCCTATATTTAGAGGGTGTATCTCACACGGCCTGAACCAGTGTAGGCCTGAATTCAATATTGGTGCACCAAATGGCGGTATTTCAAAGGCCTGAATCAAACCCCTCTATGTAGACCGTGTATCTCACACGGCCTGAATAAGTGTAGTCCTAAATTAAATATTTATTTGCCCAAAATGGCTGTATTTCTAATGGCTGTATTTCAAATGCCTGAATCAAACCCATGTATGTTGAGGCTGTATCTCACACGGCCTAAACCAGTGTAGGCCTAAATTCAATATTGGTGTACCAAATGGCTGTATTTTAAATGCCTGTATAAAACCCCTGTATGTATAGGGTGTATCTCACATGGCCTGAACCAGTGTATGCCTGAATTCAATATTGGTGCAACAAATGACGGTATTTCAAATGCCTGAATCAAATCTCTGTATGTAGAGGGTGTATCTCACACAGCCTGAATCAGTGTAGGCCTGAATTAAAGATTTCTTTGCCCAAAATCGCTGTATTTCAAATTGCTGTATTGCAAATGCCTGAATCAAACCCCTGTATGTAGAGGGTGTATCTCACAAGGCCTGAACTAGTATAGGCCTGAATTAAATATTTATTTGCCCAAAATGGCTGAATTTTAAATGGCTGTATTTCAAATGCCTTAATCAAACCCCTGTATGTAGAGGGTGTATCTCACACGGCCTGAATTAGTGTAGGACTGAATTAAATATTGGTGCACCAAATGGCTGTATTTCAAATCTCTGAATCTAACCCAAATGTATTAAGGGTGTATCTCACAAAGACATCTGCATCAAAGGCTGTCAACAATTTTTTTTGTTTAACAACTGAATTTGACAGCAATATATAAGCCTGTAATTTCACAATTGCTGATGCTTCAAGGCCTGAAAATAGTGTTTTTTCTCAAAAAAGTGTGTTTTTAAAACCCCAGAAAATGATGGGTGTATTTCTAGCATAAATTGCACACTGACTAATCCAGATGTTGTAGATTGCCCAAAAAGTGTTTATTTGGTAACATAATATGAAACCTGTATATATTAAACTTGAATTTAACACTGCAGATCAGGAAAATAATTTTATTTTGGCAAAAAAGTGTGTTTTTAAAACCCCAGAAAAAGATGGGTGTATTTCTAGCTTAAATTGCACACTGACTAATCCAGATGTTGTAGATTGCACACTGACTAAGGCCTCATGCACACGACCGTTGTGTGCATCCGTGTCCGTTGTTCCGTTTTCCGTGCGGCACCTGAGGGGTTAATTGTGCTGATCACAGCCCCCTGTAAGAGATCGGGTGCTGCCAGGCAGCAGGGGGCGGTCATGTACACAGTTCTTAGTATATTCAAGTTAAAATATACCATCGGATTGGAGAAAACGCAGATCCGATGGTATAATAGGGACTCCTGACTTTACATTGAAAGTCAATGGGGGACGGATCCGTTTGCAATTGCACCATATTGTGTCAACGTCAAACGGATCCGTCCCCATTTATTTGCATTGTAAGTCAGGACGGATCCGTTTGGCTCCGCACAGCTAGGCGGACACCAAAACGACTTTTTTTTTACTTTCCTTCATGTCCGTGGATCCTCCAAAAATCAAGGAAGACCCACGGAAGAATAAATGGACACGGATCACGGAACTACGGAACCCGTTTTTGCGGACCGCAAAAAAAAAAAACGGTTGTGTGCATGAGGCCTTATCCAGATGTTGTAGATTGCCCAAAAAAGTGTTTTTTTGGTAACAGAATATGAAAGCTGTATATATTAAACTTGAATTTAACACCTGCAGATCAGGAAAATACATTTTTTTTTGGCAAAAAAAATGTGTTTTTAAAACCCCAGAAAATGATGTGTGTATTTCTAGCATAAATTGAACACTGACTAATCCAGATGTTGTAGATTGCCCAAAAAAAGTTTTTTTGGTAACAGAATATGAAAGCTGTATATATTAAACTTGAATTTAACACTTGCAGATCAGGAAAATACAGTTTTTTGGCAAAAAAAAGTATGTTTTTAAAACCCCAGAAAATGATAGGTGTTTTTCTAGATTAAATAGCACACTGACTAATGCAGATGTGGTAGATTGCCCAAAAAGTTTTTTTTTTTTGTAACAGAATATGAAAGGTGTATTTATTAAACTTGAATTTAACACTTGCAGATCAGGAAAATAAAATTTTTGGGCAAAAAAGTGTGTTTTCAAAACCCCAGAAAATGATGGGTGTATTTCTACCTTAAATTGCACACTGACTAATTTAGATGTTGTAGATTTCCCAAAAGCTCAGATGCAGTGCTGGTGCACTGGGCTTGCATAAAATGGCCGCCGCCGCTGCCCACCTAACTAACAGAATTATAAAAGTTATTATTTTTTTTGGTCAATGGGCTCAGGGCAGGGTAAAACGATTGTGCCCTGCACCCACACAACTATTTCTATGTAGATCGCTCACTCTCCCCGGTCAACAAAGTCCGCTGCCTTGGAGTGACCTTGGATTCTGCACTTTCCTTCCGACCGCAAATCCAAGCTCTTTCCACCACCTGCCGCCTCCAACTCAAAAACATCTCCCGCATCCGTGCTTTCCTTAACTTTGAATCTGTGAAAATTCTTGTACATGCCCTCATTATCTCTCGCCTAGACTACTGCAACATTCTCCTCTGTGGCCTTCCTTCTAGCACTCTCGCACCCCTCCAATCTATCCTCAACTCTGCTGCCCGACTAATCCACCTCTCCCCCTATTACTCCTCTGCCTCTCCCCTCTGCCAATCCCTTCACTGGCTCCCCATTGCCCAGCGAATTCACTTCAAAGTACTAACAAATACATACAAGGCCGTCCATAACCTGTCCCCTCCCTACATCTCTGAGCTACTTTCCAGATACATCCCCACATGCACTCTTCGATCCTCACAAGACCTCCTTCTCTCCTCTCCTCTTATTGCCTCTTCCCACAATCGACTCCAAGATTTCTCCCGTGCATCCCCCATACTCTGGAACTCGCTACCCCAACATATCAGACTCTCACCTACATTGGAATCCTTCAAAAGAAACCTGAAAACCCACCTCTTCAGACAAGCCTACAACCAGTGACCCCGCTGCCTCTATACCGCCATGACCAACTTAACTCGCACCTACTGTGTCCTTCACCCATACCATATAGATTGTAAGCCCTCACGGGCAGGGCCCTCTCTCCTTCTGTACCAGTTTGTAACTTGTCTTGTTTATGATTAGTGCAATTGTCTGTATTATGTATGTGCACCGCTCATCATATGTACAGCGCTATGGAATGAATGGCGCTTTAATAATAAATAATAATAATAATAATAAATCGCTGAGTTAGATTCTCTCCTATTCTCTCCCTGAAATCACAAGTCCTGCAGCATCCTCTCCCTACACTTGTAACAGCAGAGTGACGTGCAGCGCTATGTGACTCAAGCTTATAAAGAGCCTGGGTCACATGCTGCTCTGGCCAATCACAGCCATGCCATTAGTAAGCATGGCTGTGATGGCTTCTAAGGTCAGACAGTTAACAGCTTGTTGATTGGCTGCTCTGCAGCCTTTCAAAAAGCGTCAAGAAAGCGCCGAACACCGAACCCGAACTTTTACTGAAATGTTTAGGTTTGGGTCCGTGGTCCAGAAATCTTATAGTTCGGTACGAACCCGAACTTCACAGTTCGAGTTCGCTCAACCCTAGTTACGATGAAGCTCAAAAAAAATCGGTTTCACCGTAAATTACATTTTTCTTGAAATCCAGATTGGATACTTCGATTCCCTCAACACTAACTATAATTGGAATAAGTTATCCTCACACACTGCACTGCACTCCACCCCTGCTGTAGTCTATGCACCATACTAAGTGTTAATTTAGTGGGACCACGCTGCTCCTTGTTCACACAAGGCGTTTTTCCAGGAATGCAGGTAATCACTTTCTCTGGCTCAAGACAGACACCCTTCAGTTGGATAGTGGTGTGCTTCAACCCAGATTGAAACTCAGCAAATCTATGCTGGATTGTTAAAGGCTTTTCTGCAAGATGTCATAAATCACACAATAGTGAGAGTACCTCCGGCACAGTAAAAACTTTCTGTTTTATTATACTAACAGAAGTAAAAAGGTTATTCAGCATATCAATATGATAGTATTCATTCCGCACAGCCTGACCCGGTTTTCACATAAAGCTTCGTCAGGGGCGAGAATCTACCATGCCTCTTAAATCTATTTTTTCCTTTTTTTTTTTTTTTTTAAATCTTTTAAAAAAAAAATTTGAAAAAAAATTCTTTTTTTTTTCTTTTTCACAAAAAAATTCCACAAAAAATCGCAATGGTTTTTTCATGCTGACTCTCCCCTTTGGGAGTTATATTCTAAACACGGATATATCAACCAATGACTGACTACAAATGTGCTTCATTCATGAATTCACTCGTCCAGGGGAGTGCCCTCTCCTTCTGGACAATTCCTTATTCCACTACTCCGGCGCAATACAATGTCAATACCCCAAATATACCTAAACCAGGCACGGCTTGAGATCGAATTCTATATTCATCCCCTTAGGTTGAAGGATGCCTAATCTGTATATCCATTCGATCTCTCTTCTATTTATTCGCATGACTGGGTCACCAATGGGGTTTAACTAATTCTACTCCCATGAACTTCAAACCTCTAGGGTTCTTCTCATGGTGCTCCTTAAAATGCATAGAGACACTATGGGTGGTTAGACCTTTTTTAATATTACGGAAGTGTTCCTGTATTCTAACTTCCAGTTTTCTGAGGGTTCTTCCCACGTACTGGAGACCACAAGGGCACTCCAGTACGTATATCACCTCTTCATTCTTACAGGACAGGCCCCCTTTCACTTTAAACTCTTGTCCATTTACTGTGGACTTTACTACCCCCACATGCTGCATTCTCTCTCTCAGGGTTCTATTCTTGCAGCCTATAGAAAAGCCGCACCATGTGAATTTCTGCGTGTCTTTCTTTTTGGGGACAGTCGAGATCGCGCTATGTACTAAGCGTGTATTCAGATTAGGGGCCTTCTTATATATTATTTCTGGCCTCCTTGGTATCTCTTTCCCCAAAATGGGGTTATTCTTCAATATTGCCCAGTTTCTTTTAATTGCGTTTTTCAAAAATCCTGTATTGACATTATATTGTGTCATGAACATGAAGCGGAAATCCCTTTCCTTCTTATACCTTTTTCCACAGTCACCCTCTGTTGTGTAGACCTCCACATTTTTACGGCACTCTTCCAACTCCTCCTCCTCATATCCTTTTTCCACAAACCTTCCTTTAATCACTTTACTCTGTTTCCTATAATCTTCTACTTTTGTACAGTTACGTGCTATTCTTTTAAACTGTCCTTTTGGAATGTTATCTAACCATATATCCTGGTGGCAGCTAGTCTTATCAATATATGCATTCACGTCTGTTTCTTTAAAGTAAGTTTTCGTGACCAACCTTCCATTTTCCAGGGAAATACATAGATCTAGGAAATTAACCTCTACATTGCTTATATTGCTGGTAAAGTGCAAATTCCAGTTGTTCTCATTCAAATTTTGAATGAGTGCTTCCAGCCCACTTTTTTCTCCTACCCAGATTAAGAGGCAGTCGTCGATGAATCTCCTCCATACCCGCAATTCACCTCCATCAATTTTCCTTCCTAATATTGGGATAATGTTCTCCTCCTCCCTAGATTTTTTACATTATTTTTTTTGGGTGAAAGTTTAATGTTTAATGGAGTGTATTTTATTTGCATTTTATTTATTTATTTATTCTTTATGTATTTTATTTGGAAAATGAGCACTTTGGAGAAATCCCTGGAGCAATTAGATTAGTAATGCAATCATCAGGTGTGCCATGTGGGGGGAAGGGGGTTAAATAGCCGCCTACCCTAGGCATGGTAGATTCTCGCCCCTGACGAAGCTTTATGTGAAACCCGGGTTGGGCTGTGTGGAAAGAATACTATCATATTGATATGCTGAATAACCTTTTTACTTCTTTGAGTATAATAAAACAGAAAGTTTTTGCTGTGCCGGAGGTACTCTCACTATTGTGTGATTTATGACATCTTGCAGAAAAGCCTTTAACGATCCAGCATAGATTTGCTGAGCTTCAATCTGGGTTGAAGCACACCACTATCCAACGGAAGGGTGTCTGTCTTGAGCCAGAGAAAGTGATTACTAGTGATGAACGGCAGGTGCCATATTCGATTTCGACGAAATTTGCGAATATTCGATAGAATATTCGTTTCATATTCGTCGAAATCGAATATTCGTCATTATTCTAGTTATCGCGATTATTATGTGATTACGATTTTAACTTAAGGCTACCTTCCTATTGGTTTGATATCTAGAATTAGCGAATATGACGAATGTATTCGTCATATTCCTCAAAACGAAGATAACGAAGTATTCTACATCTTCGTTTTAGCTACCTATTCGTCAACTTCGCTAATTCTAGCAATCAAATAGGAAAGTTGACTATAGAGATGGCTAAGTTTAATTCGCTATGCGATTATATTACTTTGCTTTTTAAAAAAAAATTGAATAGTTAAATACTTGATTATTATAATGTTTCTATTTATAAAAAAAAAAAAAAGCAAAGTAATATAATCGCATAGCGAATTAAACACAGCTGTCTCTATAGTCAACCTTCCTATTTGATTGCTAGAATTAGCGAAGTTGATGAATAGGTAGCTAAAACGAAGATGGAGAATACTTTGTTATCTTCGTTTTTAGGAATATGACGAATACATTAGTCATATTGGCTAATTCTACCAAGCCAACCATAGTAAACCAGGTCCAAGTTGAAATAGCAATTAGATTAATTCAAGTTATAATAATCGAATTTCGATTTCAACTTAGCACTGCTATATTCCATATTAGGCTAGAATTAACGAATATGGAATATAGCAGTGCTAAGTTGAAATCGCAATTCGATTATTATAACTTGAATTAATCGAAGTGCGATTTCAACGTAATTCTCAAATCCGACAGTACATTCTAGTATGGAGACGTTCCCATGGTGATGGGGACGCTCCATGAGCACGGAAGTCGTCAGAAGCGGCCACGGGCACTGACTGGAGCAGCCAGGAAGCCAGGAATCCTAAGGACAGGTAAGAACTACTTTTGGGAAGTGGGAAAGAAAAAAATATAACAATAAAAAAAGAAAAAAGAATATTCAAAATATTTGCGAATTATCGAAGTGCCGATATTCGCAAAAAAAATTCGATATTCGAATATTCGCGCTCAACACTATTGATTACCTGTATTCCTGGAAAAACGCCTTGTGTGAACAAGGAGCAGCGCGGTCCCACTATAGTAACCCCTTAAGGACACAACCTTTTTACACCTTAGGACCAGGCCATTTTTTGCAAATCTGACCAGAGTCCCTTTAAGTGCTGATAACTTTAAAACGCTTTGACTTATCCAGGCCGTTCTGAGATTGTTTTTTCGTCACATATTGTACTTCATGACACTGGTAAAATGAAGTCAAAAAAATTATTTTTTTTGCACCAAAAAATACCTATTTTAACAAAAATTTGGAAAAATTTGCAAATTTCAAAGTTTCAGTTTCTCTACTTCTGTAATACATAGTAATACCCCCAAAAATTGTGATGACTTTACATTCCCCATATGTCTACTTCATGTTTGAATTGTTTTGGGAATGATATTTTATTTTTTGGGGATGTTATAAGGCTTAGAAATTTAGAAGCAAATCTTGAAATTTTTCAGAAATTTACAAAAACTAAATTTTTAGGGACCAGTTCAGGTTTCAAGTCACTTTGCGAGGCTTACATAATAGAAACCACCCAAAAATGACCCCATCTAAGAAACTACACCCCTCAAGGTATTCAAAACTGATTTTGCATACGTTGTTAACCCTTTAGGTGTTGCACAAGAGTTATTGGCAAATGGGGAGGAAATTTGAGAATTTCATTTTTTTGTCTAATTTTTCATTTTAACCCATTTTTTCCACTAACAAATCAAGGGTTAACAGCCAAACAAGACTGTATCTTTATTGCCCTGACTCTGCCGTTTACAGAAACACCCAATACGTGGCCGTAAACTACTGTACGGCCACACAGCGGGGCGTAGAGTGAAAGGTGCGCCGTATGGTTTTTGGAAGGCTGATTTTTATGGACTGGTTTATTTACACCATGTCCCATTTGAAGCCCCCCTGATGCACCCCTAGAGGAGAAACTCCCTAAAAGTGACCCCATCTAAGAAACTACACCCCTCAAGGTATTCAAAACTGATTTTACATACATCGTTAACCCTTTAGGTGTTGCACAGGAGTTATTGGCAAATGGCGATGAAATTTGAGAATTTCATTTTTTTGCCTAATTTTCCATTTTAACCCATTTTTTCTACTAACAAAGCAAGGGTTAACAGCCAAACAAGACTGTATCTTTATTGCCCTGACTCTGCTGTTTACAGAAACACCCCATATGTGGCCGTAAACTACTGTACGGGCACACAGCGGGGCGTAGAGTGAAAGGTGCGCCGTTTGGTTTTTGGAGGGCTGATTTTGCTGGACTGTTTTTTTGGCACCATGTCCCATTTGAAGCCCCCCTGATGCACCCCTAGAGTAGAAACTCCATAAAAGTGACCCCATCTAAGAAACTACACCCCTCAAGGTATTCAAAACTGATTTTACAAACTTTGTTAACCCTTTAGGTGTTGCACAAGATTTAATGGAAAATAGAGATACAATTTCAAAATTTCACTTTTTTGGCAGATTTTCCATTTTAATATTTTTTTCCAGTTACAAAGCAAGGGTTAACAGCCAAACAAAACTCATTATTTATGGCCCTGATTCTGTAGTTTACAGAAACACCCCATATGTGGTCGTAAACTGCTGTACGGGCACACGGCAGGGCGCAGAAGGAAAGGAACGCCATACGGTTTTTGGAAGGCAGATTTTGATGGACAGTTTTTTTTTACACCATGTCCCATTTGAAGCCCCCCTGATGCACCCCTAGAGTAGAAACTCCAAAAAAGTGACCCCATTTTAGAAACTACGGGATAGGGTGGCAGTTTTGTTGGTACTAGTTTAGGGTACGTATGATTTTTGGTTGCTCTATATTACACTTTTTGTGCGGCAAGGTAACAAGAAATAGATTTTTTGGCAGGTTTTTATTTTTTGTTATTTACAACATTCATCTGATAGGTTAGATCATGTGGTAATTTTATAGAGCAGGTTGTCACGGACGCGGCGATACCTAATATGCATACAATTTTTTTTATTTATGTAAGTTTTACACAATGATTTCATTTTTAAAACAAAAAAAATGTTTTAGTGTCTCCATAGTCTAAGAGCCATAGTTTTTTCAGTTTTTGGGCGATTATCTTAAGTAGGGTCTTATTTTTTGCGGGATGAAATGACTGTTTGATTGGCATCTATTTTGGGGTGCATATGACTTTTTGATTGCTTGCTATTAGACTTTTTGTGACGTAAGATGACAAAAAATGGCTTTTTTTACACCGTTTTTATTTTAATTTTTTTACGGTGGTCATCTGAGGGGTTAGATCATGTGATATTTTTATAGAGCCGGTCGATACGGACGCGGCGATACCTAATATGTATACTTTTTTTTTTATTTATGTAAGTTTTACACAATGATTTCATTTTTGAAACAAAAAAAATCATGTTTTAGTGTTTCCATAGTCTAAGAGCCATAGTTTTTTCAGTTTTTGGGCGATTATCTTGGGTAGGGTATGATTTTTGCGGGATGAGATGACGGTTTGATTGGTACTATTTTGGCGTACATGCGACTTTTTTGATCACTTTTATTACCTTTTTTGGGAAGTAAGGTGGGCAAAATTTCAATTTCATCATAGTTTTTTATTTTTTATTTTTATGGCGTTCACCGTTCGGGTAAAGTAACATAACCGTTTTATAGATCAGGTCGTTACGGACGCGGCGATACCAAACATGTGTAGGGAATTTTATTTTTTTCATTTTTAATCAGTGATAAATGTGTTTTTTGATTTTTACTTTTTTTTCACTTTTTTTCACTTTTTTTTTGACCCAGACCCACTTGGTTCTTGAAGATCCAGTGGGTCTGATGTCTGTATAATACAGTACAGAACAATATATTTTGTACTGTACTGTATTTTACTTACACTGAACAGATCTATGCCTTTATCACAGATCTGTTTAGCACCATGGACAGCAGGATGCCTGAGAGGCGTCCTGTTGCCATGGGAACCATCCCCGTCTGCTCAGAACTGCGCAGACGGGGAAGGGTAAGCACAGGGCTGAGGGGGGCTCTCTGGGGGCTCTCTCCCTCTCCCATCTGGGGGCTGCAAAGGCACAGCAGCCCCCCGATGGGAGAGGGAGGGAGCTCCCTGCGCTGTTAACCTTTTCCATACAGCGGTCCGTACGGACCGCTGTATGGAAAGGGTTAACGGCTGACATCGCATCGCAGATGTCAGCCGTTTATACCAGGGTGCCAGCAATGTGCTGGCACCCTGGTATACCCACTAGAAACCAACGATTATACAAGGGGAGGCGGGCGGGGGATCGCGATCCCGCCTGCCGCACCGCCCGCCTCCCGCACCGCCCGCACTGCCCGCAACCCTCCCCCTGCACCTCCCACCGGGCTAAAATCACTCGGGGGGTGCAGGGGGAGGGATACAGATCTATTTTAGGAATACTAAAGTTTCTGATCCCCGCGGTCAGGGACCGCGGGGATCAGAAACTGCAGAAATCGCAGCAAACCGCAGGTCTGAATTGACCTGCGGTTTGCCGCGATCGCCGACATGGGGGGGTCACGGGACCCCCCCGCGCATTTAGCCTAGATGCCTGCTCGATGATTTGAGCAGGCACCGGGTTCCGATCAATGCCGGCCGGGCGGCAGTGATCGGAACAACACATGACGTACCGGTACGTCATGTGTCCTTAAGTACCAGGACATCATGACGTACCGGTACGTCATGTGTCCTTAAGAGGTTAACACTTAGATAGAATTCGATCTCAAGCTGTGCCTGGTTTAGGTATATTTGGGGTATTGACATTGTAGTGGAATAAGGAATTGTCCAGAAGGAGAGGGCACTCACCTGGACAAGTGAATTCATGAATGAAGCACTTTTGTAGTCAGTCATTGGTTGATATATCCGTGTTTAGAATATAACTCCCAAAGGGGAGAGTCAGCATAAAAAAACCATTGCGATTTTTTGGTGGAATTTCTTTGTGAAAAAGAAAAAAAAAATGTAATTTTTTATTTTTTATTTTTTTTAAAAGAGTTTGGGGAAAAAAAAAAAAGGAAAACATTTTTTACATTTTTATTTATTTTTGGGTGAAAGTTTAATGTTTAATGGAGTGTATTTTATTTGCATTTTATTTATTTATTCTTTATGTATTTTATTTGGAAAATGAGCACTTTGGAGAAATCCCTGGAGCAATTAGATTAGTAATGCAATCATCAGGTGTGCCATGTGGGGGGAAGGGGGTTAAATAGCCGCCTACCCTAGGCATGGTAGATTCTCGCCCCTGACGAAGCTTTATGTGAAACCCGGGTCGGGCTGTGCGGAAAGAATACTATCATATTGATATGCTGAATAACCTTTTTACTTCTGTGAGTATAATAAAACAGAAAGTTTTTGCTGTGCCGGAGGTACTCTCACTATTGTGTGATTTATGACATCTTGCAGAAAAGCCTTTAACGATCCAGCATAGATTTGCTGAGTTTCAATCTGGGTTGAAGCACACCGCTATCCAACTGAAGGGTGTCTGTCTTGTGACTGAAAGTGATTACCTGCATTCCTGGAAAAACGCCTTGTGTGAACAAGGAGCAGCGTGGTCCCACTATTTTAACACTTTGCATTTGTGAAGAACCCACTTCATTTCGGGAGATCAGCAGCGCAAGTACCGTTGAAACCTAGTGACTCATTTTATTTCATTTTATGCACCATACACAGCCTGACCTAGACGCAAATACAGTATCTCCACTCCATTCTGTCCTCTACTAGCTACAGTACCCTTGTCCCATCACTCTGCACTTTATGTTCGTGTTGGATCAAATACTTGCTTAGTGACAAGAACATGAACAATATGAGCACCATGTATAATTATTACTATTAATACTGTTACCAGTTCCAACCTCATGACACAGCCGAACTGTGGAAAAGCTGATTTATTGCCTACTGAATATTAATGTTCTTCCTTAAGGCGTTTTTGTGTTTAATCTTCAGTGTAAATACAGTATCCATCATATGATATATGATGCTTTGTGTAAATGAATTTTAAAATATTTTAAATAGACTATGAATAATACATGGATTGTATAGACTATAAGCCTCAACTCTTTAAAATATCTCATATCAAGTCTTAAAAGTTTCACCAAAATGTTCATTGTTCCTTTTCTCAAAATGTATATTGACAGCACTTTATACACATTTTATAGCAACAGATGTCTAGATCATTGGCTGTCAACCCAGCATAATGCTGAGGTCTCAGATGTGAACACTGACTTCATTAGAGGGCCACACATAACTTAGCTGGAGCCAGGTCTAAAAGTATTACCCATGAAGGACCACACATTTCTGTAATAAGAAAATTAAAAAACAATGCTGAAACAGCCAATTTTATGTCACCTCGCCTTCCAAAAACATAAAATCAAGTGATCAAAAGATCTTATGTACCTCAAATTAATATCAACTCATCCCGCAAAAAAAGAACCCTCACACAAGACAATCACAAAAAACAACCCATGGCTCTCATAAAAAGATGAAAAAAAACATAATTTTTAATGCATTACGTAACATTTACAAAAAAAATGTAAAACTATATAAAATTTGCATCTGTGTAATCATACTGACAAGCAAAATGAAGTTAACAACCATGCACTTTCTACATCTGTATGTTCCTTCTGCAAAAGATAGAACATGTCCTATCCTTGGCCGCAAATGCGGACCATGGAGCCATTAAAGTCAATGAGTCAGCACTCGGCAGAAAAAAAAAATGGATGCCACACGTACATCACACAGACATCATCTGTATTTTTTCGCATACATATTTTGCAGACCGCAAAATAAATACGGTCTTGTGAATGCCCCCTTAAAAGCAGAGAAACTCTAATGTAGAAAATTGCAAACTTCTCCACATTTTTTTTAAAAATAAAGATAAAACATATTGTCCCAAATTTACCTCTAACATGAAGTACAATAATAAAAAAAAATCTCAGAATCGCTTGGATAATTTAAAGCAATCCAAAGTTATTACCACATACAGTGACAAACTAGCTGTTCTGTCTTCATACACACAGTGTGCAGTCTGACATTCAGCATAAGGGCTCATGCACACGACCGTGTGCCCCCCGTGGCCGTATTGCATCCCGCATACAGCGGGTTTGCAGTACACGGGCACCGGCCGTATGCATTCCGTATCACGGATCACGGACCAATTGACTTCATTGGGTCATCAAGGAGATGCGGAATGGAGGCACGGATTGGAACCCAACGGAAGCACTCGGACCGTCGGATGTAAATGGGTTCGCGATCCGCATGCGGCTGCCCCACTGTCTGTGCCCATGCATTGCGGACCGCGATTTGCGGTCTGCAGCACGGGCACGGAGCCCTTATGTTCGTGGGCATGAGCCCTAAACCATTCTGGTCTTCCAAATAAGAGGACTGTTCTATGTAGTTTAACTTGTTTATTGGTCAACAGTAGGGATGAGCGAACCCGAACTGTATAGTTCGTGTTCGTACCGAATTTTGGGGTGTCCGTGACACGGACCCAAACCCAAACATTTTCGTAAAAGTCCGGGTTCGGTGTTCGGCGCTTTCTTGGCGCTTTTTGAAAGGCTGCAAAGCAGCCAATCAACAAGCATCATACTACTTGCCCCAAGAGGCCATCACAACCATGCCTACTATTGGCATGGCTGTGATTGGCCAGTGCAGCATGTGACCCAGCCTCTATATAAGCTTGGGTCACGTAGCGCTGCACGTCACTCTGCTGATACAAGTGTAGGGAGAGGTTGCAGCTGCGACGTTAGGGCGAGATTAGGCAGTGATTAACTCCTCCAAAAGACTTCATTCAGTGATCGATCTACAGCTGTGGATCATTGAACTGCTGCTATTCAATTGCTCACTGTTTTTAGGCTGCCCAGAGCATTTTTCATTCACTTTTTTTTGGGTTGATCGGCGGCCATTTTGTGGCTTGTGATGCGCCAGCACAAGCTGCCACCAAGTACATTTAACCATCAATAGTGTGGTTATTTTTTGTCCATATACTACATCAGGGGCAAGCTGAGCCTGTCGCCAAGTTATTCTCAATAACTTGACACACACGCTACTGTGCAATTCCAAGTATAATTCTGTGTGTAAACGTATACCTGTCACCCAGCGCCTAAAAAATAGGCCTCACATTTATATTCATCCAAATCTGTCATTACTGCTTTAGCTGGTCAAGTTATTTAGTGTCCGTCAAAGCACAGTTTTTGTTCTGGGTTGAAATACAATTCCCAATTTTGCAATTCTCTAAATTAGTGGATTCTGCTGTATCAGGCCTACTTTAAATCTATCCCTAAAAGGGTATATTAGATTCAAGGTGCTGATAGGGTAATTCTCAATAAGTTCACACACACGCTACTGTGCAGATCCAGGTCTAATTCTGTGATTAAACGTATACCTGTCACCCAGCGCCTAAATAATAGGCCTCAAATTTATATTCAGCTAAATCTGTCATTACTGGTGTGCCTGTATTAGTGTAATACGGTACCTAAATAGATAGCCAGATAGTGTTAGGTGTCTGTAAAAAAAAAAAAGGCCTGAATTTGAATTCAATACATTGGCCCGAATAATATTTTTCTTATTGTGGTGAACGGTAACAATGAGGAAAACATCTAGTAAGGGACGCGGAAGCGGACATGGTCGTGGTGGTGTTAGTGGACCCTCTGGTGCTGGGAGAGGACGTGGCCGTTCTGCCACAGCCACACGTCCTAGTGTACCAACTACCTCAGGTCCCAGTAGCCGCCAGAATTTACAGACATATTTGGTGGGGCCCAATGCCGTTCTAAGGATGGTAAGGCCTGAGCAGGTACAGGCATTAGTCAATTGGGTGGCCGACAGTGGATCCAGCACGTTCACATTATCTCCCACCCAGTCTTCTGCAGAAAGCGCACAGATGGCGTATGAAAACCAAGCCCATCAGTCTGTCACATCACCCCCATGCATATCAGGGAAACTGTCTGAGCCTCAAGTTATGCAGCAGTCTCTTATGCTGTTTGAAGACTCTGCTGGCAGGGTTTCCAAAGGGCATCCACCCAGCCCTTCCCCAGGGGTGGAAGAGATAGAATGCACTAACGCACAACCACTTATGTTTCCTGATGATGAGGACATGGGAATACCACCTCAGCACGTCTCTGATGATGACAAAACACAGGTGCCAACTGCTGCGTCTTTCTGCAGTGTGCAGACTGAACAGGAGGTCAGGGATCAAGACTGGGTGGAAGACGATTCAGGGGACGATGAGGTCCTAGACCCCACATGGAATGAAGGTCGTGTCACTGACTTTCACAGTTCGGAGGAAGAGGCAGTGGTGAGACCGAGCCAACAGCGTAGCAAAAGACAAAGAGGGAGCAGTGGGCAAAAGCAGAACACCCGCCGCCAAGAGACTCCGCCTGCTACTGACCGCCGCCATCTGGGACCGAGCACCCCAAAGGCAGCTTCAGGGAGTTCCCTGGCATGGCACTTCTTTAAACAATGTGCTGACGACAAGACCCGAGTGGTTTTCACGCTGTGCCATCAGAGCCTGAAGCGAGGCATTAACCATGTCACACGGCAGCGTTCAGCTCTCCATCTCACAAACATTTGAGAGAAAGCGTAAATTCCCACCTAGCCACCCTCGATCCCTGGCCCTGAATGCCAGCATTTCTAAACTACTGGCCTATGAAATGCTGTCATTTAGGCTGGTGGACACAGACAGCTTCAAACAGCTCATGTCGTTTGCTGTCCCACAGTATGTTGTTCCCAGCCGGCACTACTTCTCCAAGAGAGCCGTGCCTTCCCTGCACAACCAAGTATCCGATAAAATCAAGTGTGCACTGCGCAACGCCATCTGTGGCAAGGTCCACCTAACCACAGATACGTGGACCAGTAAGCACGGCCAGGGACGCTATATCTCCCTAACTGCACACTGGGTAAATGTAGTGGCGGCTGGGCCCCAGGCGGAGAGTTGTTTGGCGCACGTCCTTCCGCCGCCAAGGATCGCAGGGCAACATTCTTTGCCTCCTGTTGCCTCCTCCTCCTACTCAGCTTCCTCCTCCTCTTCTTCCACCTGCTCATCCAGTCAGCCACACACCTTCACCACCAACTTCAGCACAGCCCGGGGTAAACGTCAGCAGGCCATTCTGAAACTCATATGTTTGGGGGACAGACCCCACACCGCACAGGAGTTGTGGCGGGGTATAGAACAACAGACCGACGAGTGGTTGCTGCCGGTGAGCCTCAAGCCCGGCCTGGTGGTGTGCGATAATGGGCGAAATCTCGTTGCAGCTCTGGGACTAGCCGATTTGACGCACATCCCTTGCCTGGCGCATGTGCTGAATTTGGTGATGCAGAATTTCATTCACAACTACCCCGACATGTCAGAGCTGCTGCATAAAGTGCGGGCCGTCTGTTCGCGCTTCCGGCGTTCACATCCTGCCGCTGCTCGCCTGTCTGCGCTACAGCGGAACTTCGGCCTTCCCGCTCACCGCCTCATATGTGACGTGCCCACCAGGTGGAACTCCACCTTGCACATGCTGGACAGACTGTGCGAGCAGCAGCAGGCCATAGTGGAGTTTCAGCTGCAGCACGCATGGGTCAGTCGCACTGCGGAACAGCACCACTTCACCACCAATGACTGGGCCTCCATGCGAGACCTGTGTGCCCTGTTGCGCTGTTTCGAGTACTCCACCAACATGGCCAGTGGCGATGACGTCGTTATCAGCGTTACAATACCACTTCTATGTCTCCTTGAGAAAACACTTAGGGCGATGATGAAAGAGGAGGTGGCCCAGGAGGAGGAGGAAGAAGAGGGGTCATTTTTAGCACTTTCAGGCCAGTCTCTTCGAAGTGACTCAGAGGGAGGTTTTTTGCAACAGCAGAGGCCAGATACAAATGTGGCCAGACAGGGCCCACTACTGGAGGACGAGGAGGACGAGGATGAGGAGGAGGTGGAGGAGGATGAGGATGAAGCATGTTCACAGCGGGGTGGCACCCAACGCAGCTCGGGTCCATCACTGGTGCGTGGCTGGGGGGAAACTCAGGACGATGACGATACGCCTCCCACAGAGGACAGCTTGTCCTTACCTCTGGGCAGCCTGGCACACATGAGCGACTACATGCTGCAGTGCCTGCGCAACGACAGCAGAGTTGCCCACATTTTAACGTGTGCGGAGTACTGGGTTGCCACCCTGCTGGATCTACGGTACAAAGACAATGTGCCCACCTTACTTCCTGCACTGGAGCATGATGCGCGAGTACAAGCGCACGTTGGTAGACGCGCTACTGAGAGCATTCCCAAATGTCACAGGGGAACAAGTGGAAGCCCAAGGCGAAGGCAGAGGAGGAGCAAGAGGTCGCCAACGCAGCTGTGTCACGGCCAACTCCTCTGAGGGCAGGGTTAGCATGGCAGAGATGTGGAAAAGTTTTGTCACCACGCCACAGCTAACTGCACCACCACCTGATACGGAACGTGTTAGCAGGAGGCAACATTTCACTAACATGGTGGAACAGTACCTGTGCACACCCCTCCACGTACTGACTGATGGTTCGGCCCCATTCAACTTCTGGGTCTCCAAATTGTCCACGTGGCCAGAGCTAGCCTTTTATGCCTTAAAGGTGCTGGCCTGCCCGCAGGGCCGATCCTAGGGTCACAGGCGCCTCGGTGCAGAAATATTTCTGGCGCCCCCACATGGGCGTGGTTATCTTACTAACTCCTCCCCTTTACAATGTTTCTATGGCAACAACTTCAGCCCCCAACTTCAGCCCCACGAATCGGCGGCTCGGCTTAAAAAAAAAAAAAAGTCAAAAAAAAAAAAGTCCCGGCGGCTCGCTCGGCCAGGGCCGGACTGGGGATAAAAACCAGCCCTGGAAAAAGTTGCACACCAGCCCCACAGCATTGCGTCATTATTTACTTGTTTATAATAGGAGAAAGCATTCATTTTAAAACACGTGTGTAAACACGAATATGAACTTTGCCCCACGATAGCTCTTTTGTAGAACCCCCATAAAAACTTACAGTTACTTGACTTGGCCCTTGGGGATCTCGGACGCCACTTCAACACTTTGGCCGGGGGCTCGGCGGAGCTGATGTTGTGCTTTAACCTAATGAGAAAGATTTCATAATAAGGATTTGGAGAAAGGGCAGAGGGATAGCAGAGCAGGGAGAGGCTGGTGCTGCTACTAGGGGGTCATACCATGGGGGAGTAATAAAGCCCACCATAATGCCCCCCCAGTAGTAATAATTCTCCTTATAATATGCAAAACATTTGTAATGCCCCCAGTTGAGCTAATGTTCCCATAATGTGCCAATATAAAATACCCCTTCTCAGTGCCCCCGTAGATGACCCCCATAGTGCCCCCCCCTTCCCCATAGTACCCACCATAATGTGTCCCAGTATAAAATGCCCCTATACAGAGCCCCCATATAAAATATCTTCTTTTTTAGCCTCAGTAGATGCCCCTATAGTGCCCCCCAATAATCTGCAGTAAGATGTGCCCCCATAGATGCCCCCAATCATGTGCCAGTAATAAGAGCCCCCCCACCATCATGTGCCAGTAGCCAGAGCCCCCCCATATCATGTCAGTAGCCAGAGCCCCCCCATATCATGTGTCAGTAGCCAGAGCCCCCCATATCATGTGCCAGTAGCCAGAGTGCCCCCAATCATGTGCCAGAAATAAGAGCCCCCCCACCATCATGTGCCAGTAGCCAGAGCCCCCCATATCATATGCCAGTAGCCAGAGCCCCCCCATATCATGTGCCAGTAGCCCCCCTTATCATGTGCCAGTAGCCCCCCATATCATGTGCCAGTAGCCAGAGCCCCCCCCCCCTTATCATGTGCCAGTAGCCAGAGCCCCCCCCCATATCATGTGCCAGTAGCCAGATCCCCCCCATTATCAAGTGCCAGTAGCCAGAGTGCCCCCATATCATGTGCCAGTAGCCAGAGTGCCCCCATATCATGTGCCAGTAGCCAGAGTGCCCCCATATCATGTGCCAGTAGCCCCCCATATCATGTGCCAGTAGCCCCCCATATCATGTGCCAGTAGTCCCCCCTTATCATGTGCCAGCCCAGTAGTCCCCCCTTATCATGTGCCAGCCCAGTAGTCCCCCCTTATCATGTGCCAGCCCAGTAGCCCCCCTTATCATGTGCCAGCCCAGTAGTCCCCCCTTATGTGCCAGCCCAGTAGCCCCCCTTATGTGCCAGCCCATTAGCCCCCCTTATCATGTGCCAGCCCAGTAGTGTACCTATATAAAAAAATAAAATAAAATAATACACTTATACTTACCTCCAGCAATGCGATGCGATGCAGGCCGCCTCTTCCGTCTGTGTCCCTCGCTATACGGCTCAGGCGACGCGATGACGTCATCGCGCCGCCTGCACCGGCCTCTGATAGGCTGCCGGCTTAGAGCTGGCAGCATATCAGAGGAACAGGAGGGGACACACCTCTCCCTCCTCTGCCGCAGCACAGGCATCTGTATTGCCGTCCTGAGGACGGCAATACAGATGACTATGGAGATGAGCGCTTCCGCAATGGAGGCGCTCATCTCCTGCTCTGCCCTGCCGCCGGTCGCGGCCGCCCCCACTTGTCACCAGGGCCGCGGCCTTGCGGCACTCAGGCTTGCCGGCCCACCGGGAAATTTCCCGCTATCCCGGCAGGCCAGTCCGGCCCTGCGCTCGGCGCCTTTCGGGTGACAGCGCTGGGGTGCGGGGCACCCACTGCACCCCGTGTAGGATCGGCCCTGCCTGCCCGGCGGCCAGCGTTTTGTCTGAACGTGTATTCAGCACGGCAGGGGGCGTCATTACAGACAAACGCACCCGCCTGTCTACAGCCAATGTGGACAAGCTGACGTTCATAAAAATGAACCAGGCATGGATCCCACAGGACCTGTCCATCCCTTGTGCAGATTAGACATTAACTACCTCCCCTTAACCATATATTATTGTACTCCAGGGCACTTCCTCATTCAATCCTATTTTTATTTTCATTTTACCATTATATTGCGGGGCAACCCAAAGTTGAATGAACCTCTCCTCTGTCTGGGTGCCGGGGCCTAAAAATATCTGACAGTGGCCTGTTCCAGTGGTGGGTGACATGAAGACTGATTCTCTGCTGAGTCGCTGACATGAAGCCTGAATCTCTGTTATGGGAACTCTTTTTTATTATAAAATTACAAAACGTTACATAAATAATTACAAGTACAGACATACAAAACTTAAACATAGACAGCATTCCAGCTGCCCCAGCCACATTCACACACACATTCATACCTACACATAAAACTACAAACCTACAATCTACAATAAATAACCTACAATAAATAACCTAAAATAAATAAAACTTACCTTGCCGGTTCGGCCGAAATAACCTAACCCAAAGAAATTGAAATAAAACACAGAATAAAATCAAACTCAAACGAAAATATGGCTACTTCGCCGTAAGTCAACTCCAGGCAACTTGCCCCTAAGCAAAGAAAATATATATTTTTTTATTATTATTATATATATATATTTTTTTTTTTATTATTATTATTATTATTATTATTATTATTTATTATTATTATTATTTTTTTTATATATATAAACAACACTACAAACTACAAACTTACCCTAACCTAACCTGTCCCTAGCCATTCCCTATCCTAAACTAAAACTAAAACCCCCAGGACTGACCTCCGCCTCATGTCCTCTGCATGTCCGCATAGTCCGAGGCCAGCCCTACCTCCACCACCCACACCCAGCCCTCGCCCCATGTCCTCCCATGTCCGCGTAGTCCAGGAATGGATGTAGGCCTCCCCACACTTTGTAAGTGTCCCCCCCCTCACCCTAACCCACCCAACCTAACTAACTAACCCCCGCTTACCCTATCCTTCAACATAATATACACAATATATACAATATACCAGACAATAAACATTACTACAACTTTTTCACACATAACCACTCCCGAAGGACCAAGTTCAGCCTTTGCAAGCCTTTCAAAAACCATACACTTTATCCAAAACAAAAATCTAGGGTGAGAGTATCAGCCCACCACCAGGAAGAGTACTACTAGGCTATGGTACACTAAAAGCAAAACCTCTCCAGAGGAGAGAGGCCCTGCTGGTACCCAGTCTTTCGTACTCGAGAGAACGTACCCTCACCAGGTCTCCCAGAATGTTCCTACACACCTCATCCACTGGGAGGACTTTCTGCCTTGTTGAAACTAAACACCGTGCGTTCCACGTGTAGTACCTAACCACTATGCTAACTAAAAAACATGTGCACAGGTCCCTTCTGCCCAGGTCTCTGAGCACTCCATAGGCCCACTCCGCATAGGAGAGGCTGGCTAGCCTAGGCCAGCCAATGGAAGCTCCCACCCGTTTGTACACCTCTGTATTAAAGGGACACTGGAGCAGGAAGTGCTCCATACTTTCTAGTATGGAGCCGCACTCCTCCCGGGGACAACCCCTTTCATCAGAGTTCCTGTACTTCAGATTGTCCCTTACATACAGCCTCCCGTGAAAGCAGCACCAAGCCAAGTCCCAAAACTTCAAGGGGATCCTTGCAGAATTTAGCAACTGTAACCCCTTGTCTAGATCCCGGCTTGGGCAATCCTTGAGGGCCAGGGGCTTCTGGAAGTGGGACAACAAGACCCTCTCGTCAAGGGACCTCCTTGACAGAGTCCTGATTTCCCCCACCTCCAAACCCCACCGGCGGATTACCTTCAGAATCGGGGTGACGTAAGCCGGAAGATATCCGTGAGGCGTACGCAAGTCCTTCACTTGCCCTCCTGTCTCCCATTCCTGGAAGAAAGGCCGAAACCACCCCCGGCAGGAGACTACCCACGGAGAAGCCCTCTCCATCCAGAGGTTCGCCAGATTTACTTTAACAAATGTGTTTACAAGAAACACCACGGGGTTGACCATAGATAACCCCCCTAATCTCCTCGTGCGGTAAGTCACCTCCCTCTTGATCAGGTTCAGTCTATTCCCCCATAAGAGCTGGAAGAACAGACTGTATACCCGAGTCCAGAGAGGCTCTGGCAAGATACACACACTGCCCAAATAGATAAGCAGAGGGAGCAGGAAAGCCTTGATCAGGTGCACCCTTTCCCTGAGGGTCAAAGACCAGCCCTTCCACTGGTCGACCTTCTGAGCGGCGATCTTAAGCCTGTCGTCCCAATTTTGAGTGGGATAATCCCCATGACCGAAATGGATGCCTAGGACTTTGGCTGACGACTGGGGCCCTGGGAGGGTGTCCGGGAGATCAAAAGCTGGATCACCCCCTCCCAGCCAGAGACTCTCACACTTATCCCGGTTGATCATGGACCCGGATGCTTCCGAGTAGCGATCCACCTCAGACATCACATATTCCGCCTCCCCTTTCGAGGACACGAAAATGGTGACATCGTCGGCGTACGCTACTGACCTCAGAGTGGCTTCTGGCGCCGCCGGATCCATCCCGACTCCCGCCAATGGTCCACGATTGACCCTCTTAAGAAAGGGATCAATCGCGAACACATATAAAAGCGGGCTCAAAGGACAACCCTGGCGAACGCCAGACCCAACCTCAAAAGGGCAGCCAGACCAACCGTTCACAAGCGGGAAACTCTCCGCCCCCGCATACAAGATCTTTAACCAATCGACAAACCCCCCCGGCAGGCCATACTTCAGAAGGACCGACCAGAGGTACTCATGGTTCACCCGATCAAATGCCTTTGCTTGATCTAAGGACAGCATGTACCCCCTCCAGTGGCCTGCTCTACTCTGTTCCACTGCCTCTCGGACACCGAGCACAGCACTAAAAGTGCTGCGGCCTGGAACCGAGCAATGCTGAGCCACCGAAAGGAGTTGAGGCGCAAATTTCACCAGCCTGTTAAACAGTATCTTGGCCAGAATCTTTCTGTCCGTATTGAGAAGTGCTATGGGACGCCAGTTCTCAATACGGCTCGGATCTTTACCCTTTGATAGGAGGATCAGGGCTGACCTCCTCATTGACTGAGGCAGAGTGCCCGAGGATAGACACTCATTGAATACCTCAGTCAAGAGGGGACATAAAGAGTCCTTAAAGGTCTTATAAAACTCGGATGTTAAGCCATCCGGGCCTGGCGACTTCTTCAGAGCTAACCCTTCCACCGCCAGGATAACTTCCTCCTTCCTGATCTCTTCTACCAAAACGCCAAAAGAGAGGTGAGCTTCTGACTCAGGGGTGATTTCAGCCAGGAAAGCCGACATCTTGTCCCGATCCAGATCCCTCTTTCCCAAGAGGCACGAGTAAAAGGATCTGACGACTTCCAGGATCCCTGATCTGGACCTGTTCAGAGATCCCGTACTATCAACCAGTCCTGTTATTAACTTACTCTTCACCGACATCTTACAGTTTCTGTAGGGGTCGGGCGAGCGGTACTTCCCGAAGTCCCTCTCAAAAACTAAAGATGTGTGCCTATCATACTGGCACCTCTTGAGCAAAGATTTCACCCTGGAGATATCCTCGCGGCTACCTCCAGTCGAGACCAGATCTTCGAGTTTCCTCCTCAGACCCTGATACAGGCAGTACCTGTCCAGGGACCTGAGGCTCGAGAGCTGGCGGAAGAATTTTGCGGCCCGGTCTTTGAATATCTCCCACCACTCTGACTTAGTGTCACAGAGATCCAGCAAAGCTACCTGACTCTGAAGAAAGTCCTCAAAGGATTGTCTTACCTCTGCTTCCTCCAGGACTCCCGCATTCAGCTTCCAGTAACCTCTTCCCATTTGGGGGGATTCTGAAATATTCAGAGAGAACATAATCAGACAGTGGTCGGAGAATTCTACCTCCACAACCCTCAAGGGCGAGAAAGTAGCCTCCTCCTTCAAAAAAAACCTGTCTATTCTAGACCTAATCCTATCTCCTCTATAAAAAGTGAAACCCCCGTGGTCTGGGGTGTGCCTAATGTGGACATCCACCAGACAAGCCTCACTAGCTATGCTATTTAAAGCTGTACTATCATAAGCCAGCGGGTTTCTGGTGCCTCCCCTATCTTGGGACCTTATGATGGTGTTAAAGTCCCCACCAAAGACCACTTGCCGGCTTGTAAAAAGGAAAGGCTTGATCCTCATAAAGAGACATTTCCTGTCCCACCTGGACTGGGGCCCATAGATATTGATCAGGCGCAGTTCCTGTCCCCTCATGAGGATATCCAAGATCAAACACCTCCCCATTTCCAGCTCAACCACCCGTCGGCATTCTACCGGTACGGTGAAAAGAACCGCCACTCCGCTATACGACTCAGCCGCAAGAGACCAGAAGGAGGGCCCAGATCTCCACTCCCTCTTCGCCTTGTGGACTTCTGCCAAGTTTGACAGTCTGGTCTCCTGCAAAAATAAAACATCAGCTTCAACTCGGCTGAAAAAATCAAAGGCTGTGTAGCGAGCCGCATCAGATTTAACGCTGGCGACATTAATGGTCGCCAGTGTCAGCTGAGTGGGTACCGCCATACTTGGTGTTTAAGCTGAATGTCCTCCTTCCTTCCCGACCCTCTTACCCCTCCCGGGGCTATCCTCTAAGGCGGCGCGTCCTCTTTTGAGAGAGACGGTGGTGTCCATTCCATCTGTCACCACCGCTCCCTCTTGCGTACCGCCCCTGTCTTTCTCAGTTCCAGGAATCAGATTTGCCTCCTCTTCTGGGGATCTTACATCCACACCAGAGAGGGGCACGGGGCCTCCTGGAAGCCCTCCCACCTTCGCCCCCAGATGAAGAGGAGGCGGAGATCTCATCCAAAGTGAGATACCGGTTGGAGAGCTCAAGAGGGGAGCCAGTTACGCCTTCCCTGGCTACTTTGGTCGGGCTCTTTTTTTTTGAGAACCGTTTCCGTCTATTGATATTAGACCCTCTGCACTTTCGTAGTGTGAAGACTGGGTCTCATCGGCCCGGTCTAGTCTCCTGATCTCCGCACTTAGCTCCCTGTCCTCTAGGGTCTCCGAACTACGGGAGCCCGCCACTTGGGGAGGGGCAGACATCACCCCATTTTGGTGGGGCTCCTTCTGTTCCCTCTCCGCCTGGCGCCTCTCCCTCCGCCTCTGCCGGGACGGACCGCTCTTGGTCTTCACCGACCCCTTAACTCGACTGTCTCCGCCAGCACCCGCCTCAGCCGAAGAGACCTCCCGGCCCACTCCTGCGTGAGCTCGGGCCGCATTGACCTCTGAGAGGGGACAGCGACTAAATGGGTGTCCGAGCACACCACACAAGTTGCACCTAATCTCCACACAAGATGCGGCAAGGTGACCTGTCCCTCCACACAACGCGCACTTCTGCACTTGGCAGCTGGCGCTGAAGTGTGAAGGGCTGCCACACTTGTGACAGAGCTTAGGCTGCCCCCTGTAGAAAACGAGGATCCTATCCCGGCCGATGAAGGCAGAGGATGGAATGTGGGAAACCGTGCTTCCTAGACATTTCAACTTCACATTGAAAGTCCAGGCTCCCGACCAAATGCCAAATTCGTCCAGGTTTTTGGATGGTACACCCTGGACGTCCCCATACCTACTTAGCCACGTCAGAATATCAATGCAAGAAAGTGATTCGTTACGGGTTAAAACGGTCACCTTCTTGACGTTGTTCTGCCGGGTTATCGCCTGAGCGAAAAAACCCTTCCAATCCGGTAAGTTCTTCACCAGCTCATATCCAGACCAGAAAAGCTCTAGGCCCTCCGGCCGGGCAAAGCTGATGTCGAACTCCCTGGAACCATAGGGATGTATCAGGGCGAAGATGTCAGCCACCCTGAAACCCATCTCAAGCAGGAGCTCCACCACCCTTTTTCTCGTAGGGCAGGCATCATTGCTTCTCCACTTGAGACAGACTACATTTCGTCTGGTCCCAGGGCCGGTTGTGGGCAGGGACCAGGTGGTCTCGCCCCCCCTTTCCTCTCGGAAAGCTCGCAGGCCATGCCTGTTTATCCATAAGGATAGGTCCACCTTCTTACCCTCTACTGTCATTGAGCTCTCCCCCTTTTTGAGGGCCTCCAGGAGCCGCCGCTGTAAGTCACCAACCGCGACTCCTGGGAATGAGGAAGCCAACGAGGATAGCCCCTCTTCCCCCACGGCCGCAGCCACACTGGCATAACTTCTGCCAGGTGTTACGGCCGCAGGAGGGGCAACCGAACCGGCCCCCCCCCACTACACTAGTACCAGATGCCACGCCGGACCCCTCCGGAGGGCGGACACCAGGAGCCGCAGCCGCCGCTTTCTCAGCGACGGTCCGCTGTCTTCCAGCATCCACCCCACCTTTGGGACCCGATGCGGCACCCCCACCAACACCCCTACCAGCACCCTGCTTACACACACCCTGTCTCCCTGCTGGGACAGCTGGTGCAACTGGTTTCGCCATATCACTTCTAGAATCATTAACTTTATTAGCCCTATTATTATTTACACTGCCACTGCCACTGGCCAAGCCACTCCCCTCCCCTGCTGCCCTTAGGATCTGGGCATGAGCAACCGCACTCCTCCCCTCCCCAGCACTTAATTCAGCGCTGGAGGAGGAGGCAGAGACAGGGGGGGCATGCCCAGTGGCAATGTACATGGCCATATACTCTGGCGCAATGTACCCCTCTTTCACTTTCCTTACAGAGGACCGGAGCGCTGCAGGCTGATCCTTTCCAGCAGCTCCGGCCCCTGGTTCCTCAATGCGCAGGCGCTTGTTTACTGCGCCTGCGCAATTACTCACAGCTCCGGGCGTGCATCCGGAAGCCCGGCCGGGCACCCCCCCCAGCCACGCCCACATGCGCGCCGATAGGAGGACGCCCAGACACACCCCCGGACACACCCCCGGCCACGCCTCCAGCCGCGCTCTCCGCTGCATCCCCTGATCCCCGCCGCACTTTTGCAGGTGCAGGCGGAGACTCAGGGCTATTACCACTTTGAGTGGGAGGGACGGCGATCCCGTCACACCGCCCCAGCACCACCCCACATACCGGAACGGCAGGCAGAGCAGTAGCCAGAGCGGTGGGCGGGGCCACCTCTTTCACAGGAGCTGACTCTGGCGCCGGACCACCCCCCCCTCCCACTGGGGAGTGGCCATCAGTACCGGAGGCTCCCACTTGAGCTAAGATTTTGCCGCTTCCTCCATCACCCATGTCAGCAATCGGCGCCATCTTGGAATGGATGTTACTTGCTACAGGCAGTGAATTGGGGACACTAACCTGCGGAGCACCTGGCACAGACTTTTCAGCCTGCACCAAGCGCTCCGCAGGAACATAGATGAAATGTGTCTCCACTGCCTGCTGTTTTTCCTTCTTCTTGTTTTTCTTCTTTTTTTTTTTTTCCTTGCCGGTTTCTTCCAACAGCTCATCGCCGAAAACAAAGTTCTGCAACTGGACAGGGGATTCCAGCCGACGAATCTCCTCCATCAGCCCTCCTCCTCCGCCCTCCTCTTCACTGAAGGCCTCTGCGGCCGACGATAATTCTCCCTCGGACGAGGGCAACCCTGCTTGTTGCGCCGGGATACTGCAATCACCTGGCACAGACCACTGCGAGTCAGGAGGGGCTGGCGCGGGCTCCGGCCGGACCGACCGACGAGTGACAGACGCGGACACCACGCCAGGTATGCGGCTATCCTTGTCTTCACTGTCGCTGTTTGCGCTCTGCTCTCTCCTTTTCTCCTCCATCTCCAGGAATCTCTCCTCATTTAAGAGTTTTTCCCTAAAAGGTCCACTTTCATTCAGAAGCCTTTCCCTTCTTTCCTGTGCCTCTTTTACCTCATTCTTGAGCACCTTAATTTTTTCAGAAATAGGAGCCCTTTTCTTACTATTGGTGACATTAGCCTTTGCCCTAAGCATTTTCAGCTCCTGGCTCAGGCTCTTGAGGTGCCGCCCCAGCTCCTTGAATTCATGGAGGTGGTACGCCACGCGGGAGCTGTAGGTTTGGGTAGCCTCTTTCTCCCTCCGGGACCCCCAACCTACCTGGGACGACACCTCCTGATCCTCTGCTTGTGACTTCAGGTCTTCAGGGGGGACTCGGCTGCCACTACCGCGTCCTGATGTGGTTGCCCCCTCGCTGCCATCACTCCTGGCCGGTCTCTGTAGCTCCTTACTCCCCTCCGACTCAAGCCGGGGAGCAGGAGTGTTCCTCTGGGAAGCCATGGCCTCAGGACCCCACCAGCTCCCTAGGGAGAGGCAGGGCCTGGGCTGGGGAGAGATGTTGAGGAACTCCCCGCAAGTCTGGAACTCCTCCTGGGGAGCAGGTGTTAAGAAACTCCCCAGAGAGGCCTGTGCTTGGAAGTTGTGGAGAGCTCTGAATCACACAACCTCTTACAGCAGCTGCAGACACCAGACACACCCAAGCCTGAATCTCTGTTATGGGACCTCTCTCCTCTGCCTGGGTGCCTGGGCCTAAATATCTGACAATGGACTGTTCTAGTGGTGGGTGACGTGAAGCCTGATTCTCTGCTATGACATGAAGACTGATTCTCTGCTGACATGAAGCCTGAATCTCTGTTATGGGACCTCTCTCCTCTGTCTGGGTGCCGGGGCCTAAATATATGACAATGGACTGTTCCAGTTTTGGGTGACGTGAAGCCTGATTCTCTGAAATGACATGAAGACTGATTCTCTGCTGACATGAAGCCTGATTCTCTGCTATGGGACCTCTCTCCAATTGATATTGGTTAATTTTTATTTATTTTATTTTTATTTTTATTCATTTCCCTATCCACATTTGTTTGCAGGGGATTTAACTACATTTTGCTGCCTTTTGCAGCCCTCTAGCCCTTTCCTGGGCTGTTTTACAGCCTTTTTAGTGCCGAAAAGTTCGGGTCCCCATTGACTTCAATGGGATTCGGGACGAAGTTCGGTTCGGATCCCGAACCCGAACATTTCCGGGAAGTTCGGCCGAACTTCTCGAACCCGAACATCCAGGTGTTCGCTCAACTCTAGTCAACAGGTTTGTTTGTTTGATTGATTGGTAAAACTACAAGTTTGTAGTGTTTCTTCTCCTTCCTCCTATCCTTGCTTGGTTCTTGACTTGGAATACCATCTTCTGAACAATCTCTTTGTACATATTTTAGCCATTGACCACATTCTGGATAAACCTGTTTGGTGATACCATTAGTTTTCCTGTTCCCAGCCCACCAAGTCTGATATTGTCTCTTAGGATATTTGACAGAAGAACTGGTTTTGTGGGTAATAATGATCAGCTCCCTGTATATCCCTAGGCCTAATACAGTGATTCTACATCTATGATACTTTCTAACATAATGTTAATATAATTTTTTCATTTTGTTTTGGATGAGGTATACACATCTTTGTTATTCTTTATAATTTCATATATAATTATGTCTAAATACTTCTCCCATAAAAAAAATTGTAGCATTGTATATCCTTATTTCCCCTAGTTTATTTGCTATATTTATTAATTTGGCCATTTTCTATAAATATATTGTTTAGTTGTTTACATCCCGTCTTTTTTATATAATAATCTCCCCGGGTTGGTAATTAAAATGTGGTTCAGACTTCAGAGGCCATCTGGTGCTCCTGATGGGATTTAAGATCGCAACTGTTCATTTAAATAAAGCCATTCAATTCTCTGGATCATGGCTGGGCTTTCGAACGCAACGCTGGACGTCATGTTGACGCAGCGTAACGCCACTAGCCGAGTTCCCGCGAGACAAGTCCTGTGAGGGCATTTAAAAAGCTGCGCTTCATTCAGTGACGCCGCTCCACACCTGCCATCCACGCTGTACTTTGTTGTATCGCCATCACAGCGGTTCCTACTCGATCCCCCTTGAGGCATATTGATTGCCTTTTGCTCTCCAGTATCGCAAGTATTGGACCCTGTTTTGGTCCGGTGTTAACCCTATACCTATTTATTTATTCATTTATGCATTATTCTATCATTGAATATTCAATAGGGAGTTGATTTATGCTGGCATGTATTAATTGGCCTGTTACTTATTATTTTTATTATCCTTATGTGACCAGCACAATTTCACCATATGTTGATTGGCATAATGGCAGTATAACAACTTGAACCACTTTACTATATTTCACATCTTTCACAAGCTATATCTCATTGTATTACATTTATGTATCTTATCCCCAGGATACAATTTTTGTTAGTTGTCTCCTGATGAGCTGGTGCCTCCTAAGGCACAGTGAAATGCGTTGGGACTTGATACCTAATTGGGATATACTATCGATATGGTTATGCATTGATACGTTTTTATACATATCTTTCTGAGGATTGGTTTGTGTGCTCTGTTCTTTTGCTTTTTTGTTTTGATATTAGCCAACTACAGAGAGTGCAGAATTATTAGGCAAGTTGTATTTTTGAGGATTCATTTTATTATTGAACAACAACCATGTTCTCAATGAACCCAAAAAACTCATTAATATCAAAGCTGAATATTTTTGGAAGTCGTTTTTAGTTTTAGCTATTTTAGGGGGATATCTGTGTGTGCAGGTGACTATTACTGTGCATAATTATTAGGCAACTTAACAAAAAACTAATATATACCCATTTCAATTATTTATTTTTACCAGTGAAACCAATATAACATCTCAACATTCACAAATATACAATTCTGACATTCAAAAACAAAACAAAAACAAATCAGTGACCAATATAGCCACCTTTCTTTGCAAGGACACTCAAAAGCCTGCCATCCATGGATTCTGTCAGTGTTTTGATCTGTTCACCATCAACATTGCGTGCAGCAGCAACCACAGCCTCCCAGACACTGTTCAGAGAGGTGTACTGTTTTCCCTCCTTGTAAATCTCACATTTGATGATGGACCACAGGTTCTCAATGGGGTTCAGATCAGGTGAACAAGGAGGCCATGTCATTAGATTTCCTTCTTTTATACCCTTTCTTGCCAGCCACGCTGTGGAGTACTTGGACGCGTGTGATGGAGCATTGTCCTGCATGAAAATCATGTTTTTCTTGAAGGATGCAGACTTCTTCCTGTACCACTGCTTGAAGAAGGTGTCTTCCAGAAACTGGCAGTAGGACTGGGAGTTGAGCTTGACTCCATCCTCAACCCGAAAAGGCCCCACAAGCTCATCTTTGATGATACCAGCCCAAACCAGTACTCCACCTCCACCTTGCTGGCGTCTGAGTCGGACTGGAGCTCTCTGCCCTTTACCAATCCAGCCACGGGCCCATCCATCTGGCCCATCAAGACTCACTCTCATTTCATCAGTCCATAAAACCTTAGAAAAATCAGTCTTGAGATATTTCTTGGCCCAGTCTTGACGTTTCAGCTTGTGTGTCTTGTTCAGTGGTGGTCGTCTTTCAGCCTTTCTTACCTTGGCCATGTCTCTGAGTATTGCACACCTTGTGCTTTTGGGCACTCTAGTGATGTTGCAGCTCTGAAATATGGCCAAACTGGTGGCAAGTGGCATCTTGGCAGCTGCACGCTTGACTTTTCTCAGTTCATGGGCAGTTATTTTGCGCCTTGGTTTTTCCACACGCTTCTTGCGACCCTGTTGACTATTTTGAATGAAACGCTTGATTGTTCGATGATCACGCTTCAGAAGCTTTGCAATTTTAAGAGTGCTGCATCCCTCTGCAAGATATCTCACTATTTTTGACTTTTCTGAGCCTGTCAAGTCCTTCTTTTGACCCATTTTGCCAAAGGAAAGGAAGTTGCCTAATAATTATGCACACCTAATATAGGGTGTTGATGTCATTAGACCACACCCCTTCTCATTACAGAGATGCACATCACCTAATATGCTTAATTGGTAGTAGGCTTTCGAGCCTATACAGCTTGGAGTAAGACAACATGCATAAAGAGGATGATGTGGTCAAAATACTCATTTGCCTAATAATTCTGCACGCAGTGTATAAGGTGTATGACTACCTGACAGACGGAAATTTGCATGCAACAATTGGTGATGGGACCTTTTTCTGTGTCAGGGACCTATTAGGGTGAGCAGGAGGTTCCTGACACGGGATCCCCCATATCGGCGTGGCTATTCCATTTATAAGTAGAGCTTAAATAGACATAGGGTGAGAGAGGGAATTTTTTCCTAATTTATCCTGCCTTATCTATCTAGCATTAGTAGGAAATGGTGCTCAATTATTTTATAATTGACCATTCCTCTATTATGAAAGTTTAGTTTCAGAGGTAGGAGGAGAACCGGGTAATGTCCTTTAGGTCAAAAGAGCAGATTCAGTACAACGTACCGTATTACGTTATGTTTTATTTTAATCTCTGAAAAGATGTTATTGGCAAATATACAGTACAGACCAAAAGTTTGGACACACCTTCTCATTCAAAGAGTTTTCTTTATTTTCATGACTATGAAGGCATCAACACTATTAATTAACACATGTGAAATTATATACATAACAAACAAGTGTGAAACAACTGAAAATATGTCATATTCTAGGTTCTTCAAAGTAGCCACCTTTTGCTTTGATTACTGCTTTGCACACTCTTGGCATTCTCTTGATGAGCTTCAAGAGGTAGTCCCCTGAAATGGTCTTCCAACAGTCTTGAAGGAGTTCCCAGAGATGCTTAGCACTTGTTGGCCCTTTTGCCTTCACTCTGCGGTCCAGCTCACCCTAAACCATCTCGATTGGGTTCAGGTCTGGTGATTCTGGAGGCCAGGTCATCTGGCGCAGCACCCCATCACTCTCCTTCATGGTCAAATAGCCCTTACTTTCAAAGTTTTCCCAATTTTTCGGCTGACTGACTGACCTTAATTTCTTAAAGTAATGATGGCCACTCGTTTTTCTTTACTTAGCTGCTTTTTTCTTGCCATAATACAAATTCTAACAGTCGATTCAGTAGGACTATCAGCTGTGTATCCACCTGACTTCTCCTCAACGCAACTGATGGTCCCAACCCCATTTATAAGGCAAGAAATCCCACTTATTAAACCTGACAGGGCACACCTGTGAAGTGAAAACCATTTCAGGGGACTACCTCTTGAAGCTCATCAAGAGAATGCCAAGAGTGTGCAAAGCAGTAATCAAAGCAAAAGGTGGCTACTTTGAAGAACCTAGAATATGACATATTTTCAGTTGTTTCACACTTGTTTGTTATGTATATAATTCCACATGTGTTAATTCATAGTTTTGATGCCTTCAGTGTGCATCTACTATTTTCATAGTCATGAAAATAAAGAAAACTCTTTGAATGAGAAGGTGTGTCCAAACTTTTGGTCTGTACTGTATATTTGGAGTTTCCTTTTTTATTTTGTTCAAACGAATCCCCAGAATAAATTAATCATTTAATATATATATAGAGTATCTTTGTGTGCAATGGGAGGACTCAGTTGTGTTATTCAGGATTCAGGAACAAAAAAAAATAAATATTCAAATCATGTACAAACAAAGTGTTTGAAATATTCTAATGCATTCGGTGCAAACATTTAATTTTCAACAGAAGCACAGAAGAGGGACTGAATGACTCTTTGGGATCATATTCGCTGCATCATTTTATTTAGAGGAGAAACATTACATTGAGAATGAAGAGATAACAAGGTTGGTACATTTTTTAAACATTTTTATAGTATAACACAGATAATATTGTCTCCAAACAATGTCTATAGGGCTAATGCCTGTTTCCAAGATAGTCTAGGCTGGTGGCGAGGTTAATGTCAGCTTCCCTAATGGTCTAGGTTTGTGGACTGGTTAATATCTGTTTCCCTGGTGGTCTAAGGTAGTGGAGGCAGTTCAGGGCCGCCGCAACCATATAGGCGAACTAGGCATTCGCCTAGGGAGCTGGCCAGCTGGGGGCGCCCTGGTGGAATCCCCCTGACTGGGGCTGCAACCCTGGGTGAGCAGCTCTTGAGCCGCCCCCAGCGACGTTGCGGGGGGGCCAGGAGGTGGAGGTCCTTCTTAAATATGGCAGAACAGGCATCTGCTTACCCTGATGGCAGGTGCCTGCTCTGCCACTAAATTACCAGAGGAGGCGGGCGGCAAGGGAAGCTGTTCTAGCAGCTCCCCACTCCTCCCTCGTGTACCTGTGATGCCGGAATAGGACGTCATTCCGGCCCCGGCATACTAAACGGCGCGCTGGAGGACTGAGGAGCTGCACCACACTGGACCCCAGGGAGGTGAGTGTTTAAGTGTTTGACTGAGTGAGTGTCTTCCTGTGTATTTATGTCAGTGAGTGAGTGTATGTCTGTCAGTAAATGTATGTGTGTCTGTCATTGAGTGTCTGTGTGTGTATGTCAGTGAGTGTGGATGTCTGGCGGTCAGTAAGTGTCTGTGTGTTTGTCAGTGAGTATATGTGAGTGAGTGTCTGTCAGTGAGTTTCTGTGTGTGTGTTTCAGTGGGTAGGTGTATGTTTGTCAGTGAGTGTTTGTTTGTGAGTGAGTGTGTATCTGTCTGTATGTGAGTGTATGTGTGTCTGTCAGTGAGTTTCTGTGTACGTCATTCAGTGAGTGTCTGAGTGCGTGTCTGTCAGTGTGTGTCTGTCTGTCTGTCAGTGAGTGTGTGTGTGTGACTGTCAGTGAGTGTGTGTCTGTCAATGAGTTTCTGTGTACGTCATTCAGTGAGTGTCTCAGTGCGTGTCTGTCTGTCAGTGAGTGAGTGACATGAGGGGGCGGCAAAATGGATCTTTGCCTAAGGCGGCAAAAATCCTTGCACCGGCCCTGAGGCAGTTAATGACTCCTGTAGAGGTCTAGAATACTTTAAGGTTAATGTCAGTTCCCTTGCAGGTTTAACGTAGTGGAGATTAATATCTGATGCACAGTTATTCACTCAACTCCTGAGAATCCAGCGCTGCAGCCCCTTCAGCGGCTATTGACAGAGGTTCTTCGAGTCAGACCCTCACAGATCAGATATTGAGGACCTATACTGAGGATAGTTCATTAGTATAAAACAGTTGGACAACCCCTTAAAGTATATGAATAGTGAATAATGAGATACACAGCTGGTTAGTAAGCAGGGAGATGCTGTGCTCCTTGTTCTGCTTATTGCCCAGCTGAATTTTTGGCACCGCGACCTGTCCTTTTCTCTTGGCTCTGCTGCTTCGCCCTCCTGATACAGCTAACGTCATTATCGTTTTAAGGCCCTATTACATGGGAAGCTAGAGCAGACGATTGTCAGGAGGTGTTCCCTCCCATTAATCGCCTGCTCGCTAGAGGAGCAATTGCTAATGCATCACTCGTCCCTATACTGTCATTTTATGTAACCTGTTAAAAGATGCTGATTACTCAATGAACGAGTGTTTGCTCTCAGCAGCAGTAAAACAATGCCAGATGATCGCTAACGAGCATTTATATGAACACTCATTAGTGATCATCTTAACAATAATCTACCCATGTAATAGGGCCCTTACAAGCAGCAGGGTACTGTGATCGAGAGAGGGCCTGCTAAGTTCAGCAGTTCTTCAGTGCTCTGACCTCCCGACCACTGTGACCTGGAGACCCACTGGTCTGGAAAGTTATGTAGTGTCTAAACTCCATGAGCCATCGCAGCCATGTGGGTCCCACTTCCGAATCCCACACTCAGATGGCAAAGACACAGCAGACGGTTAGCACATTCATTGTGCGACTGTTAATGTAGTCACTCATGTAGTCACTCATATGATGACTGCTGCTTCTACTCTGCTGGTTGTGGCTAGATGTGTGATGCAAGAGTGAATTTCCTGTGTTGTTTTGTGTAGTGGCCCCATAGGTGTGCCATCCACAGTGCCCCCATAACAGTGATATCCACAGCGCCCCCATAACAGTGGCATCCATAAACTGTCCAATAACAGTGACATCCACAGTGGTTCCATAACAGTGACATTCACAATAACCTATAACAGTAGTGAGAACAGTGACATCCACAGTGCCCCCATGACAGTGATATCCCCAGTGCCTCTATAATAGAGAAGAAATGGCTGGGTTGTTATGGAAACCTAGTGTAAAACGGTGTTTATGTCAGTCAAGTGAAGGCTTAAGGACCTGTAATTGTCTAGTGGCCAATGGGGGTCATGTGACTGTGTGTATATCAGTTAGTCAAAGAATGAAGGACCTGTGAGCTTCTATTGGCCAATATGGGTCATGTAATATGTTATATTTGCATTTTTGTGAATATCCTAAGAGTGGTAGGATCTAGAGAGCTTAAAACTGGTCTAAAACTTTTCTAATCACATGATTTACCCATTTGCCAAATTTTGCGCATATTGATCCAGTCTTTTGACCATGCATAAAGGACAGACAACAGGCAAATTGTGGACAAAATTTTAGGTATCTTTCCACTAAAGAAAGAAATACCCACAATGGTCACTGAAATAACTTGAAACGGACAAAAGTAATAATAAATTAAAATATACAGAAAATTAACTAATGAAAATCTGACTTTGCTTTTGAATTGTGTTTCAGCAGATTAATTTATTAAACAACTAATGAAACTGGCCCGGACAAAAATGATGGTACCCAGGCCCTAGAAAAGATTGAAAATTATTTGACCATAGGGACATGTTAAACTAAGGTATATCCTGTAACTAGTAATGTTAAGCAAAGCGTCCAAAGCGGGATTTGGTCTGAAGTTTAGGAAAACATTGATTCTAAACTAATCTTAATTTCCTTGCGCTTTGTGGTAACAACTCAGTTTTTTCTAAAATCGCAGCTGCACGTGGTAGAAAGTGAAAGTAAGTGTAGAGAAGACAAGCCCAGGAATGCAAGATCACCTAGAATGCCGTCAGCCAGCCAATCCGCAAGTAGCCTTCCCCCTGTGATGTCATAGCTAGGCAGATCCCTATATAATGCTGATCCTGCGTGTTCGCCGCCATTTTACAGTGAGCTGAGCATAGGGAGAGACGTGACAAGACCCTCATTCACTAGAGACAGTGTTGCTGGAAAGTGCAATATGTTAACAGAGTGTAGGGAGAGTTCAGGTAGACTGCAGGGAAAGTGGAGGGAGAGCATAGGAGACTGCTGAACTACAGAATCTGATACCATTTTTCACCATATACAGTTGCAAGAAAAATTATGTGAACCCTTTGGAATGATATGGATTTCTGCACAAATTGGTAATAAAATGTGATCTGATCTTCATCTAAGTCACAACAATAGACAATCACAGTCTGCTTAAACTAATAACACACAAATAATTAAATGTTACCATGTTTTTATTGAACACACCATGTAAACATTCACTCAGTGCAGGTGGAAAAAGTATGTGAACCCCTAGACTAATGACCTCTCCAAGAGCTAATTGGAGTGAGGTGTCAGCCAACTGGAGTCCAATCAATGAGATGAGATTGGAGGAGTTGGTTACAGCTGCCCTGCCCTATAAAAAACACACACCAGTTCTGGGTTTGCTTTTCACAAGAAGCATTGCCTGATGTGAATGATGCCTCACACAAAAGAGCTCTCAGAAGACCTACCATTAAGAGTTGTTGACTTGCATAAAGCTGGAAAGGGTTATAAAAGTATCTCCAAAAGCCTTTCTGTTCATCAGTCCACGGTAAGACAAATTGTCTATAAATGAAGTCTTCTGTCTAATACACATACACACCCCACAATATGTACTTTCACCTTCTGGTGTTACAGACCCCTGTACAATTTAACAATCTTCTTTAATACACAGACATTTAGATTCATACATTTCCTACACTGACACAAATGCGTTGCCAGTGACCAACTGTCTGTGCTCAGTCCTACGCGTAACCATCGCAAGTGCATGAGGAGCTGCGGATGTGGCGACGAGGTCCGAGAGGTATGTGGGGGTGGGAGATCCGGGAGGGGGAGGGGCCCATAATTTTTTTTTGCTATGGGGCCCAGTCATTTCTAGCTACGCCCCTGCCTAGAGTGTCAGCTAAAGACTTACAAAAGTCTCTGGCATATGCTAACATCCCTGTTAGCGAATCTACGATACATAAAACACTAAACAAGAATGGATTTCATGGGAGGATACCACAGAGGAAGTCACTGCTGTCCAAAAAAAACATTGCTGCACGTTCACAGTTTGCACAAGAGCACCTGGATGTTCCACAGCAGTACTGGCAAAATATTCTGTGGACAGATGAAACCAAAGTTGAGTTGTTTGGAAGAAACACACAACACTATGTGTGGAGAAAAAGAGGCACCACACACCAACATCAAAACCTCATCCCAACTGTGAAGTATGGTGGTGGGGGCATCATGGTTTGGGGCTGCTTTGCTGCGTCAGGGCCTGGACGGATTGCTATCATCAAAGGAAAAATGAATTCCCAAGTTTATCAAGACATTTTGCAGGAGAACTCAAGGTCATCTGTCCACCAGTTGAAGCTCAACAGAAGATGGGTGTTGCAACAGGACAACGACCCAAAGCATGGAAGTAAATCAACAGAATGGCTTAAACAGAAGAAAATACGCCTTCTGGTGTGGCCCAGTCAGAGTCCTGACCTCAACCCGATTGAGATGCTGTGGCATGACCTCAAGAAAGCGATTCACACCAGACATCCCAAGAATATTGCTGAACTGAAACAGTTCTGGAAAGAGGAATGGTCAAGAATTACTCCTGACCGTTGTGCACGTCTGATCTGCAACTACAGGAAACGTTTGGTTGAAATTATTGCTGCAAAGGAGGTTCAACCAGTTATTAAATCCAAGGGTTCACATACTTTTTCCACCTGCACTGTGAATGTTTACATGGTGTGTTCAATAAAAACATGGTAACATTTAATTCTTTGTGTGTTATTAGTTTAAAGAGACTGTGATTGTCTATTGTTGTGACTTAGATGAAGATCAGATCACATTTTATGACCAATTTGTGCAGAAACTCATATCATTCCAAAGGGTTCACATACTTTTTCTTGCAACTGTAAATAAGTGTGCAGTGCACCAAGGTTCATCCTAGCTAAAATCATCCTAGCTAATCCGTTCTGTTTGCTGTAGTTGCTGAGCTTTCGTATTACAGGCAGGTGTAATACATCGCCCTGTACATACAGTAAGTGTGCAGTGATCAAAAATTATGCTAGCTAATCCGTTCTGTTAGTGATACAGTTGTGATACACTATGGCCAACATACAGTTGCTGGGCCCTCCAAAATAACGGGCAGTGGCAAAAATGATGCTGTAGCCGGCACAAGTAGCAGCAGAAGCAGGGGTCGTGGTAAGGAGCAGCCATAGCAACAGGCAGAGCTGCCACTGTCATCCAGCAGTCGCGTTCTGACTAACAATCCAGCTGTACTGAAATGGCTGATTCATTCTTCACAATCACCTCAAGTTACAACAGATACACACAGCCAGAAATCGGTGGGTTCCTCTGAGACCATGCTTAGTTGGTAAGGCCCTGGAACTGCCTGTATGTCCTCAGCTGTCCTGAACCTGCCTCTTGCTGCTATGTCTGTTAGCCAAGAAATGTTTTCTGTGGGCTCTGCTCTGCTTTTCAGTGACAATGACCTTTGTGAGGATAGTAAGCAGTTATAGGCCAGCCCAGACTGAGAGGAGAGGTCCGCAGCAGACTTCTCTAGGCGTGCAACTAACGACAATGAGAGTTGAGTGAGAGCACATGTTGCAAGATATCAGGACATGCGCAAGAGACAGGTGAAGGTGACGCAAGTGACTCACAAACATATGTAGATGATGATATAGCCGATCACATGTAAGCTGTTTGAAGAGGGGACATGAGGTTGGCAGCATGCCCGTGAGACGGGAGAGTGGAGGCGTGGCCATGAGACAGCAGGGTAGAAGTGTGCCTGTGAGACAGCAGGGTGAGATCTGGAGCAAAATTTGGGAGGGTTACACCATCTGCTACTAGGGAGAGTACCTGTGAGGAACACACTGGCAGTGCACTGGTTCATAAAGCAGTGGCAAGCAGGTATCATGCAGTGGTGGAGGGAAAATGCGATACGCAGCAGTGTGGGAATTTTTCACAAAGTCACTGGAGGACAAAAGCATGGCACTATGCAGTGTGTGTGGGCAGAAGGTGAGGACCGGCCAGGGTGCTAATGTAGTCACGATGGCCCTACTTCAACACATGGAGCATCACCATACAGTGGCGTAGGAAAACCGTGCCACTTATTTAGTCTTACAGCCTGTCCAACTAGTCCTATCCTACTCCGTTAGTCCTACTGTGCATGCACTTCAGCCACTCTTACTGTGTAAATCACTCGTTGGAACTCCACGTTCCATATGTTAGACCGCCTGTATGAGCAGAGGAAAACGGTCAACGATTTCTTAATGCAGCAGAAGGACAGGTCTACTCCCCAGTGTAACTTCCATCTTAGCCAGTGGCAGCTCAGTAATGACACATGCTGTTTGCTCAGGCCATTTGAGGAGGCCACTTTATTTGTCAGTTGGCTGAATTACAGGATGAATGATGTCATTCCACTCCTTCACATCCTGGAGAGGATGCTGTGAAATATGATTGGCGAGGGGACAGTAGACATGGCACCTACATTTCATAGCCACCTGAGCCCTGAGGAGGATGAACTGACAGAAGGGGAGCATGAGGAGCTGGAGGACGAAGTAGATGACCCTGACAGACCGTGGCAGTTTGCAGTGGAGATGGAGGTAGGGAAGCCTACTGAGTCCCTTGCACAAATGGCCATATGCATGCTGTCATGTTTGCATAGAGAAAGCCACATTGTCAGGATTCAGAAAAAGGGTGACTACTGGCTATCCAGATTGTTAGGCCCTCGCTACAGGTCACAAATGTGTGCATTTTTAGACCTTCTGAGAGGGATGCAAAAATGAGGTACTATAGAGACATGCAGTGTATTCAGTTGGTCACTGCTTACGAGCGCCATCTGCCGTCCTCAGGAAGGTCTGACGGGGGCACTCTGCGCTCACACTCCACTGATGTGACTGGTTCAGGAGCAGCACCAGCTCTATAAGCAGCAAGTTAAGTCTGATGACCAGTTTTCTCCAGCCACCTTCTGAAGAAACCACCCAGTAGCAACAGCAGTGGGACATCCAGCAGAACTGCCTGATGTAACAGAATAGATCATTCTGCCCCTTATGATCGTACTGTATTGTGCTGGCACACTGGAATATTGTGCAAAATGGGCTGTTACTTCTGGCCACGTTCTGCTGCCACCATTCTGAAGCAACCACCCACCTGATGCCACCCACCTGCTGACTCTACTGCTATTCCTACAATGAGGCTTCTCGGCCTACTGATACTGATATATACATGTTACATTTTTAAAAGTATATGCATGCCACTGGGCCTTGTCATCACATGTTGTCGTTGGGTTCTGCTACTACTGTGATCTGCCACCATCTTGTGCTGTATGCCACTGCTGCTGCCACCCTCCCCACTCTGTCATGGGCCACTAGTGTCACTGTTACTGCTACTGCTTCTGCTGCTGCCATCCTCCCCACTCTGTCATGGGGCCACTACTTGATTCTTAGTGCTCTGTACAGTTACAGTGTATGTACGGAGATAAATTAGACCTTCATGTAACAGTGATCTGTAACACTGACAGCACAGTAATTGTACAGCTAACAGAAGGGATTAGCTATGAATCTTGTTGCACTGCACAGTTATGTACACAGCGATGAATTAGACCTGTCTGTAATACTGACTGCACAATAACTACAGCTAACAGAATAGATTATCTATGACTCTTGGTGCACTGCACAGTTATGTACACAGCTGTAAAGTGAGTCTGTAGTTCAGCAGTCTTCTACGCACTCCCTCCATTCTCCCTGCAGTTTAACTTCCAAGCCTTCACTGATAGAGATGTCCCGAACTATTCACCGGCGAATAGTTCCCGGCGAACATAGCTTGTTCGCCGCGGCGGGCGAACATATGCGATGTTCGGTCCGCCCCCTATTCGTCATCATTGTGTAAACTTTGACCCTGTACCTCACAGTCAGCAGACACATTCCAGCCAATCAGCATCATAACCTCCCTCCCAGACCCTCCCACCTCCTTGACAGCATCCATCTTAGATTCATTCTGAAGCTGCAGTGTCACAAATTTGACTAAGTTGTAATCGCAATGCGATTAATACAGGTTATATTAATTGGATGTATTGCTAGAATATAACAAAGATTGAGAATATAGTGCTATATTCGTTATATTCGTCAATTCTAGCAATACAACCATTAGGAACTCAGATCTAAGTTGTAATCGCAATGTGATTAATACAGGTTATATTAATCGCATTGTGAATTCAACTTAGATCTGGGTTCCTAACGGTTGGCATTGCTATGGCTGGTGTCACCCGGTGCGGTAGAAAATGGTGTCACCCCTGCCCCAACCCCCGAAGCCATAATAAAGAGATAAAGAGAAAAAAAAAGAAGTCACTAAGTCAGCTCCAATCAGATATCTGCATAGACCCAGAGTCTTGGTCTATATGCAGATATCTGATTGGAGCCGACTTCTTATTTTCTCTTTTGCACATAAACGTTTAAACTATATTCCTTAGTAAAAAATGACCAGTCCACACCATGTGGGTCTATATTTGAGGGCCCCCCTGAGCAAAGATTAGTAAATGGGGCCGTCTCTATAATAATCCACAGTAATTTTTTGAATGGGGTTAGGTTATTAACTTATTATTATTGGGGTATTATTAAAATAATTTGGTCTATAAAGTCAGAGCTGCTCTACCTACCTCCTCCTCCCGGCACCAGAGACTCCTGCAGGGCAGCTGCCGCGGCGCCCCACCACTCACCAGGCTGCAGTGAGTCACACCCCCGTCCCCCTTTACCACGTGACGGCGTGACGTGCTTTCTTGCTTGCGAAGTTTAGAAGTTGAACTTGTGAGTGAGAACTCCTGCACCGGCGGGCCGCGGGTGACACCCCATCAGACTGGTGTCACCCAGTGCGGCCCGTACCCACCGCTCCCCCCTCGCAACGCCACTGGATCTAAGTTGTAATCGCAATGCGATTAATACAGGTTATATTAATCGCATTGCGATCACAACTTAGATCTGAGTTCCTAATGGTTGTATTGCTAGAATTGACGAATATAGCACTATAGTTTCAATCTTCATTATATTCTAGCAATACAACCATTAGGAACTCAGCTCTAAGTTGTAATCGCAATGCGATTAATACAGGCTATATTAATCGCATTGCGAATTTAACTTACCACACTCTGCGTCAACTAGGTAATTTTCCATGGGAGTTTTGCCATGGATCCCCCTCCGGCATGCCACAGTCCAGGTGTTAGTCCCCTTGAAACAACTTTTCCATCACTATTGTGGCCAGAAAGAGTCCCTGTGGGTTTTAAAATTTGCCTGTGTATTGAAGTCTATGGCAGTTCGCCCAGTTCGCCCATTCGCGAACATTTGCGGAAATTCGCGTTCGCCGTTTGCGAACGGAAAATTTTTTGTTCGCGACATCTCTATTCACTGACAGTTTTGACCACCAAGTAGCATGAATATAATTAGTCAGATTGGCCTAAATATACCTGATTTATAGTGATTCGTGATGAATTAGTTTGTAATGGATTGAACTTCTTGTCGAACTTCGTCAAAGTGGGCATATGGAATTTTTCAAAACTTTGTTCACCTCTAGTAATTAGCATCACAGTGGGTGCTCAATTTGCATTGAGTTATCAATACAAGATAGAACATATACACATAAGGCTTCTTTCACACTCACGTGAGGCTTGTCCAGGCTTGGCTGTAGTAGTGATTGGTTGAAACATGTGTAAAGCCCCAGAGTGGCATTACTACTTCTGCACCTCACTACTATCTCCTATGGTTAACCTAGTGTCATCTATGTATTTATTTCCAAGTCCTTCACAATGTGCATTTCAGTAGATGGCAGCAAACACGGCAGAGCTACAGTCTCAGAGAATGGAGCTGTCTATTCCATTCTAACACTCCCCTCTGTGGTGTGGTGGGCATATCCCACTGGCTGCAGGAAGGGTGAGGACCAGTGAGAATTAGTCTAGTTTCCCCCTGTTAGCGGAAGGAAGCAGGTGCACGTCCCTGTTGGACATGCCTTGCCCAGGCCAGCTGGAGCACCTTCAGCTCATCTGGATATGGAGGCAGAAGATTAGAGCCCCAGGAGCCAGAAGAGGGAGACTCCCTTGTATAGCACAATTCAGAGTCAGACTACAAGAAAGAAGTTGCAGCACCCAGAGAAAGCTAAATTATACAGATATCCTGTCAGCACAGCAGAGCCAGTGAGCAACAGACATAGCAGAGAGGAGTTTGCCTGCCACAGTTAATGCCAAAGCCTGCTGGGAACCAAAATAAAGTCTGCAAACTGTTTGAAGAAACGTTTAATGAAAGTAAAGCTGTTATCAACTTCATCACAAGATCTGGACTCGTTATTTTTTCAAATCCCTCAATAATTCCCCCTTATTTTCTGCTTTCGGAGGGCAACGCCTGGGGTCCAGCGTATCCAGGTAGGAGCACCGTGACATGTGCACCAACATTAAGGGACATTTAGGCTACCCTACAGCACTCTGGTATTCCTACACCTGGTTACCATCTACCACATCACTAAAACGGACCCTGTGCCCTTGTTACCTCACTGCAACTGTCATCACGAAAAACATGTACTTTAAGGGACCCCTTGCTGTGCACCCAACGATTGCACATGTGAAACTGCCAATATACTGAGCTGAGTTCTCCTAAGGAGAGCTGATACCACACTGCCCTGCAATACTGCTTATTGCTTTTATAGTCGCCAGGAAACCTACTATCTGGCATTGATAGGTTTCCTAGGATGCCAGGACAGAGGGTTTTACCTGCACATGCAATGTAGGGTTCTAGTGCATGTACACTTGAGGAAGGAGAGTTATGGCATTGTGGACTATGTGGGGAATGTGAGAGTCCATGCATGCTATCTCAGAGCATCTGGTACCTCCAGGTAATTCATATTGTTCCTGAATGTGCACTCAGCATGTACCATGGCACAACATATGGCTGCTCGGTTACTGAGGGAAAGCATGTGTGTATCTAGTGTCTCTATGGCGTGTGTGTGTGTACCTGTCTAGGGTAAAAAGCCAAAGTTAGCACATAATGTGATTTGGTATATGATATTAGATGCATGAAGTTCATTATACTAGTCAATGTATTGTTGAAATTGAGTGAATTGCTGTAATGGTATGAGGATAGATTAATAGAATTTTAAAAAAATTGATGAATAGAAGGTTAGATACTCAAAAATAAATAATCTAATATGTAAACAATTGTATAAGTAATTGTAAAAGTATTTTGTTAAACCAGCCGTACCACATTTATTCACATTGCTGATTTTATGCTGTGTTCGACAGTTGGACGTGATGGGGGGGGGGGGGGGGGGGCAGCAAATTTCCTAACTTTCACATCCGGAAACCGGGGTAAATATTGATGAAAAACGACTCCATCCAGTAATTTTTATGTCAGGTGCACAGGCTGCTGTAGATGCTCCTAATTTATGATGAGGTGCATGCCTCATGAAAGTAAGCCAACTTTCCAGCACTGTCGTCCACAGTTAAAATCCACTTTTATTTAGAGTGTAGAAGATGTACAGAAACAAGAGCCAATGCAGGTTCACGCGTTTCAACACAAGATCTTAATCATAACCTGATTTAACAGGAGCTCAATCCACATGTTGAATCCCATACTGCCCCCTGAAGTGGACGCCTCCACATGCAATTCCATATTATAGGGAACCATTTTAAAACACACTTTGTATATGGACCAAAAAAATTAACATCTAAAGAGTACAAGAAAAGAGTTGTTCAATATTCATAGATTAAATCCTGTCTATAATTTGATCCTTTTGGTATTCTGCTATCTAGCACGAGGGTCCAACAGGATTCTCAATTTAGATCACCAGCCCATGTGGATTAAATACTCTTTCAATACCCATCATTTCCAGACTATTCAAATCTCCACTATGAACTTCCTTAAAGTGTGTTGATAGCATGGAGACATTAGGTGCTTTTTGGAGACTGTATTGTTTGCAAGTTGCTACATAATAACATTACACGGTATTGCAATTTATATAGGCCTTGATTTTATGGTTTTCACCTGTGACACTAGAAATAACAAAAAGTTATCTATTTTAATATGTGAGTGTAGCCTGCATTTCATATGGCCACATTCGTAACAGCCTATGGTTTTTAACCAAGCATGCACTGTTTGGAGGGTGTCAACTCGGAGAGAGTGTGGTCCCCAATGTGGGCGCATGCCTCGTCATAAACTAGCAGAAGGTCACGGCAGCGCAGGGGGAACCCTAAGACCGGCATTAAAAAAAAAGGGTTGTATGTGTTTATAGCGTGATTCTCACATTTAATACGATTGTGTTAAAGAGGCTTAAACCCTTAGTGACCAGCCTGTTTTGGGCCTTACTGACCAAGCATTTATTTTTTATTTTTTTCATCATCACCTTCCAAGAGCTATAGATTTTTATTTTTCCATCTAAGTTGTACTTTTTAATGGTGCCATTTTGGAGTAGACATAACTTACTGATTAACTTTATTAACTCTTTTTGGGAGAGAGATGGGGAAAAAACAGCAACAGCCACTGAGTTTTTATGTTATAAATTTTGCGGCATTCCTTTTTCAACATACCGTAAATACCACGATAACTTTATTCTTTGGGTCAGTATAATTACATCAATATCAAATACATATGCTGTAGTTTTTTTTTTAATGTTTTACTACTCTAGCTCAAAAAAATCTTTTTAAAAAAAGAACAAAATCTTTTTGCATTTTTTATTTCTACGGAGATGTGTGAGGGTTTGATTTTTGCGCGATGACTTGTAGTTTTCATTGGTATTTTCATTTCATTTTTATGGTGTTCACTGTACGGGATAATTTACATGATATTTGCATAGTGCTGGTTGTTACGGATGCGGCACTACCAAATATGTGGGGAGAGACTTATTTTTGAAATATTTTGCATATTTTTTATTGGATTTTCTATTTATTTAAAGTGGACCTTTCACTGGTCCTGACATTACAATTTTAGTCCCTGGCAGTGTAGGGCATTAGGAGTAGTTGTCAGTGCGCTATTTTTTTTTTTAGATGTGCTGCTCCATTTCCCCGCTGTGCTCCCTGTTCTCTTTCTATCTATTAGCATCAGTACAGGGAGGAGGAGACGGTTGTGATTCTCAAGGGACGTCTCCTTCTCCCTGGCTGTGAGCTGCCCAATCGCAGCGGAGAGCATCATAGCCAGCGATAAAAAAAAGCACACCTTCTGATTTTCCGTTTCACTCAAACAGGAGAAAGCCTAAATCACAAAAATGCATCAGAATTGGATTTTCTGCAATTTAGGGGACACAGTCATGGCACATATGCCACTCTCGCTGTGACCCCATTTATTTCTATGGGATCACTGCTACACTGTGATGCCCCTGCGATCCTAAAGTTGACAGCCGTCGGACGACCAGTGTCACCGCAAAGCCACGAGTGATACGGATCTGTTTAGGAAACAACTGGTGGTTTTGCAAGAAAGTTCATTCAGTTTTGTCCTCGTTCAGTGTTTCTGTTTTTTCTGTCCGGATTTTGTGCGTTTTTCAGGCTTGTGAAGAATAACTGAAGAATAACAATCTACATCTCCTAGAAACCATCAGTCAGAAATGCATTGCATCTCAGCGCCTTCCATTTTTCACACAAACCCTGTTCACGTCTACGTAGCCGCAGCTGAGTGAAAAATGCTAAGTATTGAACATGCTGCTACTGTATATTTCCTGAACTCCGAGATGATGTGTGAAAAACAGACTCACTGAGATGAACGGGTCAGGATTCAGTCCGGAACTCGCTCGTGTGAAAGAGACTTTAAAAACAGCTTTGCCAACCAGCTGCATATCACAAGGCTGGATAACGTCTGCATGATCAAACCTGTACAGAGATTAACTCCTTAGTGACCAAGCAATTTAGTAAAAATTTTCGTCATCATTTTACAAAAGCCATAACTCTTATCCTTCCATCAGTTTAGTTGTATGGGGCTTTTTGCAGGAAAAGCTGCAGGTTTTAATGCTGCCATTTTGGGTGCAAGATGACTCATTGATTTACTCTTATTTTGGGGGAGGGGACGGAAATGAACAATTCCACCTTTGTCTTTTTTTACGTGTTAAATTTTGTGACATTCAAATTGATGCGCAATTAACATAAAAGCTTTATTCTCTGGCTCAGTACGATTACAGCAGGGGGCCGCATTGTCACATTGCTCTATTTCAAGGGGGCGCAACTAAATTAAAAAAATTTGATCGGCGCTCGTTTTCATCAGCCTATTACACAAGCCAATGCAAAGTGATTGGGGAGGAATGATCACTATCACAGTCATTCCGCCTTCATTTATTTATATTGATTATTGGTAGCACATCCCTGATTACACAAAGAGATGTGCTGCAGATAATTGTAAACCTTTCATACTGATAAAATATGCAAATCAGCCGACAAATGAGCGATTTCTTGTTTATCGACTGATCAGCGGCACGATTATACCAGCCAGATATAAGATATGTGCACTCCTATGAACACTTTTTCCTAGTAACTGTCCTGAATATTGTCCTGCAGCATGGCCTCTGAAACTGAAGAGTTATACTTACCTGCTCCCTGCCGCTCTGGTCCTCTGCACTGCCCCCATCTTCCGGTCCCCACGCTGTTTGCACCTGGCAGTTCAAGGCCATGGTCACATGCACCTCTACAGCCAATGACTGGCTTCAGCGGTGATGTGGCCAGAAGCAGCATGTCACTGCAGAAGCCAGTCATTGGCTGGAGAGGTGTAAACAGGGCAGGGACCAGAAGATGTAGGCAGCGGGGGCAGCGCAGAAACCCAGAGCAGCGGTGAGCAGGTAAGTATGAACCTTTTGTTTCAGGTGCCATGGTGCAGGAACTGGTTAAAAATCTTTTTTACAGGAAAAGTGGCAACTTTTCCTTCCATCCTGCCTCCTATTCTTAAATTAGCGTTTTCCTTCAGTGCAGAGACCGGCGCTCACTGGTTATTACCACCTCTGCCCCCAGTTATAGGAGCCCTGCAATAACCAGTAAGCGCTTTCCTTCACTGCAGAGGCCGGCACTCACTGGTTATTACCACCTCTGCCCCCAGTTATAGGTGCCCTGCAATAACCAGTAAGCACTTTTCTTTACTGCAGAGGCCGGCGCTCACTGATTATTACCTCCTCCTGCTGTTATAGGGGTCCTGAAAAAACCAGTAAGCGCTTTAACTTACTAGTGGTGAAGGAGCTCATTGGTTAACCCTTTAATGACCAGGCTTGAAAAGGCCTTAATGACCAGACACTTTTTTGTGATTTAGCATAAATGGTTCAAACGGCTGTAACTACCTTATTTGTTGGACTACCAAATTGTTTAGTAGTTTTATTTGGGGGAAACTGTACAAAACAGTTTTAAAAACTATATTTTCTTCAAACTATAGCTCCTTATTAGTGTTGGTCGAGCACCAAAATGATCATGTGCTCGAGTTGAACACTTCCCGATGCTCGGGTGCTCTGCACAAGAGCACCTGGATGTTCCACAGCAGTACTGGCAAAATATTCTGTGGACAGATGAAACCAAAGTTGAGTTGTTTGGAAGAAACACAACACTATCTGTGGAGAAAAAGAGGCACAGCACACCAACATCAAAACCTCATCCCAACTGTGAAGTATGGTGGTGGGGGCATTATGATTTGGGGCTGCTTTGCTGCGTCAGGGCCTGAACGGATTGCTATCATCGAAGGAAAAATTAATTCCCAAGTTTATCTAGACATTTTGCAGGAGAACCTAAGGCCATCTGTCCACCAACTGAAGCTCAACAGAAGATGGGTGTTGCAACAGGACAACGACCCAAAGCATGGAAGTAAATCAACAACAGAATGGCTTAAACAGAAGAAAATACGTCTTCTGGAGTGGCCCAGTCAGAGTCCTGACCTCAACCCAATTGAGATGCTGAGGCATGACCTAAAAAAAGCGATTCACACCAGACATCCCAAGAATATTGCTGAACTGAAACAGTTCTGTAAAGAGTAATGGTCAAGAATTACTCCTGACCGTTGTGCACGTCTGAACTGCAACTACAGGAAATGTTTGGTTGAAGTTATTGCTGCCAAAGGAGGTTCAACAAGTTATTAAATCCAAGGGTTTGCATACTTTTTCACCTGCACTGTGAATGTTTACATGGTGTGTTCAATAAGAACATAGTAACATTTAATTCTTTGTGTGTTATTAGTTTAAGCAGACTGTAATTGTCTATTGTTGTGACTTAGATGAAGATCAGATCACATTTTATGACCAATTTGTGCAGAAATCTATATCATTCCATAGGGTTCACATACTTTTTCTTGCAACTGTAATATGTTCCCCAAATGGTCATAAAAAGACTGTTGGGGGACAGTGAACACTCTTTTATTTTGGACTTTTTGCCTTTTTACTTTTTTTATGTTTTTTTTTATAATACTCTATTTTTTGCCACATATATTATTCTTTTTTATTTTATTTGTATTTTATTATATTTTTTATTTAGTTAAAAAAAAAAAAGATATATTTTTTCCACATAATTTGTCCCCAATGAGATACATCTGGTCACTGAGAAACCCGGTGACCCAAACGTTGTGAGGGTCCCCTTTGATCATGCCATGGTCATGGACTGCAGCAATGAAAGTATTAACAGCTAGAATCAGACCTTCCTCCAACCCTAGCAGTAAAGGAGAAGCCTGCAATAAGAATTATACCTGTTAGGCTAGGGCTAAACAGCGACATTGGTCATGAAACAGCTAGATGAGTGGCTTGGGGTAGAGGAGTGCAGAGCTGCAGGGTCAGGAAACCCTGATATGCTCTGCCTTCTATACACTCCACAGGAGTCTGGTTTCTCCTGTAACTGGGGCTCCTTTTGGATGCCCCAATTACAGTGAAAAAAGTACAAAGATCTATGTTTAAACAATGGAACCTAACTCCTAAGAACCTCACCATTCTGAATAATGGAATTCCGAATGTCTTTTATTTCTTACTCACGTAGCAGTAGCTGCAGTAAGGGGCTGTGCTTTTGCAGCATTTTGATTGTCCAAATAGGCTGAAATTTTGGCGGTCAAGCCCCCACCGCTTGCACAATGATGGTGTTCTCTGAAATCCCTTTAATAATTATGTTTTCTGTTTTGATTCTGTATCCAGCAGGAGGTGGAGTAACAGAGAATAGTCACCTAAGGACCTGGTTTTAGTAGAAACAGCTGATGGTTTTAAGAAATGATGAGAGTATGGCCACACAGTCACTTTTTTGAAGCAGTTTTAGAAGCCATTATCAGCTGTAGATCATTAGAAAGAGTGAATGTACTAAGTTGAGTTATTTAGCGATGAGTGAATTTCTTTAAATTTATTTTGTGTCTGATTCGACCCAAGTAAGTAAAATCGACCCAAATCAAAAGTACTTAACTAAACACCTTCCCACCTATAAAATATAACTTTTAATAGATAGCTTCTTAAAATTTAAGCTCAAATCAAGCCCAGATCCGGTGGGTCTTGCGGTACATCCAAATAGCACACTTGATATCTCCAACACTGATAATATCATTAATGTTACTCACGGTTTGTAGAGATCTCAGCATTTGGTAAAGATGTTTTTGGCTTCTGAGGAGAGTAGGGGATGATCTGAGGTATATCATTACACCCTGTACAGAATTATTAGGCAAATGAGTATTTTGACCACATCATCCTCTTTATGCATGTTGTCTTACTCCAAGCTGTATAGGCTCAAAAGCCTACTACCAATTAAGCATATTAGGTGATGTGCATCTCTGTAATGAGAAGGGGTGTGGTCTAATGACATCAACACCCTATATCAGGTGTACATAATTATTAGGCAACTTCCTTTCCTTTGGCAAAATGGGTCAAAAGAAGGACTTGACAGGCTCAGAAAAGTCTAAAATAGTGAGATATCTTGCAGAGGGATGCAGCACTCTTAAAATTGCAAAGCTTCTGAAGCGTGATCATCGAACAATCAAGCGTTTCATTCAAAATAGTCAACAGGGTCGCAAGAAGCGTGTAGAAAAACCAAGGCGCAAAATAACTGCCCATGAACTGAGAAAAGTCAAGCGTGCAGCTGCCAAGATGCCACTTGCCACCAGTTTGGCCATATTTCAGAGCTGCAACATCACTGGAGTGCTCAAAAGCACAAGGTGTGCAATACTCACAGACATGGCCAAGGTAAGAAAGGCTGAAAGATGACCACCACTGAACAAGACACACAAACTGAAACGTCAAGACTGGGCCAAGAAATATCTCAAGACTGATTTTTCTAAGGTTTTATGGACTGATGAAATGAGAGTGAGTCTTGATGGGCCAGATGGATGGGCCCGTGGCTGGATTGGTAAAGGGCAGAGAGCTCCAGTCCGACTCAGACGCCAGCAAGGTGGAGGTGGAGTACTGGTTTGGGCTGGTATCATCAAAGATGAGCTTGTGGGGCCTTTTCGGGTTGAGGATGGAGTCAAGCTCAACTCCCAGTCCTACTGCCAGTTTCTGGAAGACACCTTCTTCAAGCAGTGGTACAGGAAGAAGTCTGCATCCTTCAAGAAAAACATGATTTTCATGCAGGACAATGCTCCATCACACGCGTCCAAGTACTCCACAGCGTGGCTGGCAAGAAAGGGTATAAAAGAATAAAATCTAATGACATGGCCTCCTTGTTCACCTGATCTGAACCCCATTGAGAACCTGTGGTCCATCATCAAATGTGAGATTTACAAGGAGGGAAAACAGTACACCTCTCTGAACAGTGTCTGGGAGGCTGTGGTTGCTGCTGCACGCAACGTTGATGGTGAACAGATCAAAACACTGACAGAATCCATGGATGGCAGGCTTTTGAGTGTCCTTGCAAAGAAAGGTGGCTATATTGGTCACTGATTTGTTTTTGTTTTGTTTTTGAATGTCAGAAATGTATATTTGTGAATGTTGAGATGTTATATTGGTTTCACTGGTAAAAATAAATAATTGAAATGGGTATATATTTGTTTTTTGTTAAGTTGCGTAATAATTATGCACAGTAATAGTCACCTGCACACACAGATATCCCCCTAAAATAGCTAAAACTAAAAACAAACTAAAAACTACTTCCAAAAATATTCAGCTTTGATATTAATGAGTTTTTTGGGTTCATTGAGAACATGGTTGTTGTTCAATAATAAAATGAATCCTCAAAAATACAACTTTCCTAATAATTCTGCACTCCCTGTAACAGGGGAAGAAGAGGCCGGCAAATACGGACACAAAATTTCCTACTCTTTCCCTGTTAGGCTATTTCTACTCCTCAGCCCAGGGACACCCATTAATGGTAGGGGTTCCCTGTCCTCGTGCCTAATCTACAGGCCACCTATTTACACCCTTAGTCATAATATATAACACAAACAAATAACAATTGTTGGAAAAATTGCTATAAGTGTACCATAGATAAAATAACAAATGTATATGCTTAATGCAAATCCCGACGCAGCGTTTCCCCAGTAACAAAAAGTCTGGTTCGTCAGGGGATTAAATCACATATATTACTATATTACAAAGTGGACTTCCGGTCTGTGGAACACATATGTGTTCCACAGCGGAGTTTTGGAATATACTGCCTTGAAAATAGACAACTATAAATGGCTTAACGGTTATAATACAGTATATACAGGGATCTAAGGCATTTGACTAATGGCAGCCGTATAGAAACAGTGGGGGAGGTTATTTTTCCATATGAAAGACAGGGCTATGGGAGGAAGTAGAGGGGTGGAGTTAAAGGGGGTGGATGGTATTTAAGGCGCCAGTGTTGAATGCAACACTGAGACACCTGCCACCTAAGAACCCTGCATCACAGTCAAGTCTCCCAGTGGGTCCTTATCTAAGGCACCACTGTCTATCTATCAGATAAGTCAGAGTTTTTATCTTGTTACTCTGCCCAAGTAATACAGGATATGTGATTTAATCCCCTGACGTACCAGACTTTTTGTTACTGGGGAAACGCTGCGTCAGGATTTGCTTTAAGCATATACATTTGTTATTTTATCTATGGTACACTTATAGCAATTTTTCCAACAATTGTTATTTGTTTGTGTTATATTATGACTAAGGGTTTAAATAGGTAGCCTGTAGATAAGGCATGAGGACAGGGAACCTTTACCATTAAGGGGTGTCCGTGGGCTGAAGAGTAGAAAGGGCCTAACAGGGAAAGAGTAGGAAATTTTGTGTCCGTATTTGCCGGTCTCTTCTTCCCCTGTTAATGATATACCTCAGATCATCATCTACTCTCCTCAGAGGCCAAAAACATCTTTACCAAAATGCAGAAATCTCTACAAACCGTGAGTAACATCAATGATATTATCAGTAGTGATGAGCGGGAGGTGCCATATTCGATTTTGACGAAACTCGCGAATATTTGCTAGAATATTCGTCGAAATCGAATATTTGTCATTATTCTAGTTATCGCGATTAATATGCGATTTAAATAATCTCGTATTGCGATTTTAACTTAAGGCAACTTTCCTATTGGTTTGATATCTAGAATTAGCGAAGATGACGAATATGACGAATGTATTCATCATATTCCTCAAAACGAAGATAACAAAATATTCTCCATCTTCGTTTTAGCTCCATATTCGTCAACTTCGCTAATTCTAGCAATCAAATAGGAAAGTTGACTAGAGACCACTAAGTTTTTAATTCGCTATGCGATAATATTACTTTGCTTTTTTTTTTAAATAAATAGAATAATTATAATACTTGATAATTATTATAATTATTCTATTTATTTAAAAATAAATAAAAGTAATATAATCGCATAGAGAATTAAACACAGCTGTCTCTATAGTCAACTTTCCTATTTAATTGCTAGAATTAGCGAAGTTGACGAATATGGAGCTAAAACGAAGATGGAGAATATTTTGTTATCTTCATTTGAGGAATATGACGAATACATTCGTCATCTTCGCTAATTCTACCAAGCCAACCATAGTAAACCAGGTCTAAGTTGAAATCGCAATGCGATTACTTCAAGTTATATTAATCGCATTGCGATTTCAACTTAGATTTGTGTTTCTAATGGGTCAGCTTGCTAGAATTAACGAAGTTAACGAATATGTAATATAGCAGTGCTAAGTTGAAATCGCAATGCGATTAATATAACTTGAAGTAATCTCATTGCGATTTCAACTTAGCACTGCTATATTCCATATTCGTTAACTTCGTTAATTCTAGCAAGCTGACCCATTAGAAACCCAGCTCTAAGTTGAAATCGCAATACGATTACTTCTTTTAAGTTATATTAATCGCATTGCGATTTCAACTTAATTCTCACATCCGACAGTACATTCTAGTATGGAGGCGTTCCCATGGTGATGGGGACGCGCCATGAACACGGAAGTCGGCAGAAGCGGCAACGGGCACTGACTGGAGCAGCCAGGGAGCCAGGAATCCTCACAACAGGTAAGAACTACTTTTGGGAAGTGGGAAAGAAAAAAATATAAACAATAAAAAAAAAAAAGAATATTCGAAATAACAAATTTATAGCGCTACAATTGAAATATTTGCGAATTAGCGAAGTGCCGATATTCGCAAAAAAAATTCGCTATTTGAATATTCGCGCTCAACACTAATTATCAGTTTTTTCTGTTGGAGATATCAAGTGTGCTATTTGGATGTACCGCAAGACCCACCGGATCTGGGCTTGATTTGAGCTTAAATTTTAAGAAGCTATCTATTAAAAGTTATATTTTATATGTGGGAAGGTGTTTAGTTAAGTTTTTGTCGATACTCCCCTTACACTGTGAACCTACAGTTTTGACGTTTTTTGTTGTTGCCAAATCAAAAGTACTCAGATTGTCCTGAAAAGTTGTGTATGGCATTCTGTGGTTTCCTAGGACTGTACACAACTACAGTAATTTCAAGCTCTTTAAAGCCAAGATAACATTAGCAAGCTGAAATTGACAGTGACATATATGGCAGAGGTTAATTGCATGGTCAATTGTGATAATAGACTGTTTAAAAACACAAAGCACTGTCGTATTTGTTATATTTTTTTAAGATTTAAAATACATTAAAAAAAATTATCCCTTATTGGGTGCAGATGCCTGTTGGTGTTTATACACTCATGGTAGTATAAGAAAAAGTAATGTCTTCTTCTCAGCAAGTTATTCAAAAAGTATTCCTTAATAGGGGCATTGGAAATAGCAGTGGCTTGTTTTGAACAAGCAGTCCAAAAATTATACCCTAAAGGAGTTTTCTGAGATTTTTACACTGATGACCTGTGCGCTTGATATATCATTAGTATCTGCCAATCAGCTGTTTGAGAAAGGCGTGTCCTTCTCTCTGCTTTTCCTAGCCAAGTGATCACACGTTCATCGATCACGTAGCCTAGGAGCAGTTCAGCCCCACTCAAGTGAATGGGGCACAGCTGCAATACCAAGCATAACCACTATACAACGTATAGTATAGAATGTTCACTCAAACACAAAGTAATTTTTATCATTTCCCCACATTTTCGGTCTCAGGTGACCTTTATTAAGGGATATCAGATATGCTGGCTAACCTTTTGGCCAGAGACCCCTTTTTTTATGGAGCAGCAGCTGTGCAGTATGGAACCTTATGGCAAATGCAGGAGATGTGTGGCTGTGTAATGGTAGTCTCAGCAACAATACTAACTTTGGCAGTATAGTATGAAATATGATAGAAAGATAATGTGTGGCTGTGTAGGGGTAGTTGTATTGGCAGTAGTAGTGGAAGTAGCAGTACAGTATGGAACCTAACAGACTGGAGATGTGTGGTTCTGTAGGGGTAGCAGTAGCACTAAAAGCAGTAGAAGAAACAGCAGTAGCAGAATAGTACAGAACCTGAGGGACAAATCAGTAGATGTGGACTGTGTAGAGATAGCAGTAGCAGAGGCAGCAGCAATAGTGGCTGCAGCAGTATTACAGTATGGAAAATGACAGACAAGCCAGAAGATTTGTGACTGTGTATGAGTAGTAGTAGTGGCAGCAGTTGGAGCAGTACATGGCAGCAGTAGTAATACAGTATGGAACATGATGGATAGGCAGACAGTGGCAGTGACATCATTGAGCTAGCAATAAAAACTCCATTAAGCCATGCACTACCAACTCTTCCTCCTCCTCTTCCAGTCATAGATCCTCATTGCAACTTTGTCACTTTATCCATGCAGGTCCCCAACAGCTATAAGGTGACAGACAAGATGTGGAAGGTGTCCATTTTCCATCATCCCTTGTTGCATCAGCATGAGAGTTTGCTCTAATTTAAATATCAGGGATATAGCATTGGTGATGACCCTGTGGTCCCTATTCACAAAGCTTGTGGACACTTTGAAGAGCCTGAATATGGAATATGCATTCCTGATGAGCTGCCACTTCATGAGCTCAGAATAACACATGCTCACTGCTGTGGTAGTCTTGTGCATGATGTAACCATTGACTGCTTTAGGCTTCTTGTACAGACCTTTCAGCATAAACAAGTTGAAATTCCAGATCAAGAAATGTAAATGCAGACTGTTGCATCCCGAGGGCTTGCTTAGACACATTTCTCCTGGTGCCACAAAAAAGAGATGGAGGACGATCTTATTCTGATTGCTTACCAGTAGAATTGAGCGGACACCTGGATGTTCGGGTTCGAAGAGTTCGGCCGAACTTGAAAAAAAAGTTGGTGTTTGGGACCCGAATTTGACCCGAACTTGACCCCGAACCCGAACTCCATTGAAGTCAATGGGGACCTGAACTTTTGGGCACTAAAATGGCTCTAAAATAGTCCTGGAAAGGGCTAGAGGGCTGCAAAAGGCATCAAAATGTGCTTAAGAGCATGTCAACTGTTCTGCAAACAAATGTGGATAGGGAAATGACTTAAAATAACATAAAATACAGAAAATTTTAAAATAACAATCTGGATCTAGGAGTAGGAGGTTGAGGAGGCGGTGGATGTGGCAGTGTAGGTTGACGTGGCAGTGTAGGTGGAAGCGGCGGTGAAGGAGGAATAGTTAACCAACACTGATTTGTGTTTTTTGTTTTTTTTTTAATTGGGGTATCCCCCAAAATATTTGGACATATAACAAAATAAAACAAAGAATAAGTGCACTTGAGTACAAGAATGGATGGTTGAGGCTGGTATAAATGTCTATTCTGCACAAGGTATGGGCAAGTCCTGTGGGATCCATGCCTGGTTCATTTTAATAAACGTAAGCTTGTCCACATTGGCTGCGGCCTGTGATAATGCTCTCTGCCGTGCTAAACACACGTTCACACTATACACTGGCTGCAGGGCAGGTCAGCACCTCTAAGGCTGACAAAGCTTTTCCACATTTTGGCCATGCTAACCCTGCCTTTTCAGGTGCTGGCGGTGCCCCAGCTGCGTTGGCGAACTCTTCCTCCTCCTCCTGCCTTCGCCTTGTGCTTCCACTGTGCCCCCGCTGTCAGTTGGGAATGCCATCATCAGCGTGCGCTTGTAGTCGCGAATCTTCCGATCAGTAACAGATGTATTCACTAAATTTAGTTCCCTGTCAGCAATGCAGAGCAGGGGTTCATTCACGGCAAAAGGGGGTTCATGTCACCCAGCAATAGAACAGAGGATTTTGAGAGAACGAGGCCCCTGTCACCCAGGCACAGCAGGGGTTCATTCACGGCAAAAGTGGGATCTTGTCACCCAGCAATAGAACAGAGGATTTCAAGAGATTTAGGCCCCTGTCACCCAGGCACAGCAGGGGTTCATTCACGGCAAAAGTGGGATCTTGTCACCCAGCAATAGAACAGAGGATTTTGAGAGATTTAGGCCCCTGTCACCCAGGCACAGCAGGGGTTCATTCACGGCAAAAGGGGTTCATGTTACCCAGCAATAGAACAGAGGATTTTGAGAGATTTAGGCCCATGTCAATCAGGCACAGCAGGGGTTCATTCACGGCAAAAGGGGGTTCATGTCACCCAGCAATAGAACAGTGTTGGGATTCGAACCCGTGACCAGCCACATCCCAGGCGGTAGCCCTGCTTACTAGGCTACTGTCCTCTCTGACATTCCTCCCTAAAACCTATTGTGTAACCTCAGTCTTGCCAAGCCTTGCTCATAACCCTTGATTCCCCACACCTGGTACTTCCCTATATAGGTCCAGCCCCTTGCACTCCAGCTTGCTGATTATTTAGCTCCTGAGCCTTGATCAAGCTTCTCCTCATCTGCTGCTCTTGCTACTATTGGAAGTCCACTGCTGACCAGGAATTGCCTATTGACTACTCTTCTGCTTTGTCCCTACCTACTGAACTGCTACCACCGTTGCCATCCGGATTGTCTGACCACGCTTTCTGCTGCCTGCCCTGACCCACCGCCTGCCTACTGACTACTCTTCTGCTTTGTCCCTACCTACTGAACTGCTACCACCGTTGCCATCCGGATTGTCTGACCACGCTTTCTGCCGCCTGCCCTGACCCACCGCCTGCCTACCGACTACGCCTCTGCCAGACTTCCTGCACCTACTACCTGCCTGCGGTCCTTGCCACTGGCCTCCACTCCTACCTCCAGCCAGCGGTCCTCTGACTCAGGTGAGCCTGTAGGACTGTTACAGAATAATCAGCCACACTATGGAGTCCGCAATGGCCACTCTGCGTAAGCAGGTCTCTGAACTTCAAGAATTTGGTACTACATATCAGGAGAAATTTGCCCAGCTCCAAGGCGTAGTCCAAAGCCAACAGAGGGAGATTATTGAACTACAAAGGCAACTCCTGGACGTCCGCGGCGCGCCCGCAGACACCCGCATGCCACTCTCATCAAGATTCAGCGGCGACAGACGCCAGTATCGGGGGTTTCTAAACCAATGCTGCATCTATTTTCAGATGTACCCGGCCCCCTTCACCACCGAGAAAAAGCAGGTGCTATTCTTGGTCAATCTCCTGAAGGATGAAGCATTAGCATGGGCATCACTATACGTGGAGACTAACAGTCAGCTCCTGGACAACCTAAACAACTTCATCACCGCCATGAGCCAAGTCTTCGATGACTCCAACCGCTGTGCGACAGCCAAGGTGCGACTACATGGTCTGTGGCAAGGGAGACACTCCGTCGCCGAATACACCGCTGAGTTTCGCCATTGGGTCACGGACACCATCTGGAACCCAGCGGCACAGAGAAGCCAATTCCGGCGAGACCTGTCCGAATTAATAAAGGACAAACTCGCCAGAGTTGAGGCCCCGGACGATCTGGATGACTTCATTCAGTTATGCATCCGGATAGATCAAAGACTCTCTGAGAGGAAGAAAGAAAGACTCTGGTCTTCAGACCACAGACCCACTTACTCCTTCTCTTCCACCGCCCAGCGCGACCCCCAGTCAGTAACTGAACCTATGCAGGTCGACGCTCTACGTAGGTCTCTATCCGCAGCTGAGAAGGAGAGAAGGCTGGCCGAAAACCTCTGCCTCTACTGTGGGGAGCCGGGTCATTTTGCCATCAAATGTCCTCATAAGATCCGAAAGACTATTGCCGTCACTGAGCTAAAGGAGCAACCACAGACTCCAACCCCGCCAGCAGCCCCTGAAAATAACAGAACAGCGGCTCATGGATCCCACTTTATCATCCCCATCCTCATCGACATTGAGGGGCTACAACTCCCCTGCTCAGCGATGTTAGACTCCGGGGCAGGAGGCAACTTCATGGACCTAACCTTCGCCCGCGAAAAAGAACATTCCACTGACAATCAAGGCAGCCCCCGTTGACCTGGAAACCGTCGACGGATCCCCACTCTCCTCGGGGCCGGCCACTCACGAGACCACCGAACCACAACTCCTCATAGAACCAGATCACCGTGAAAAGATCCACTTCTCGCTGATCGCCTCCCCGAAGTTCCCAGTGATCTTGGGCATCCCATGGTTGGCCACCCACAACCCCTCGGTGGACTGGGAAACCCGCTGCATACGATTCCCGTCCGAGTTCTGCTCGCTAAATTGCTCCCACAAACCCGTCCTTCCACCCGAAGACACCACCATCTCAAAACTATCCGTCAAGGATCTGCTACCCCCTCAATATCGCGAGTTCCAGGATGTCTGCGACAAGAAAAACGCAGACAAGCTGCCACCACACCGACCCTACGACTGCCCTATACAACTGTTGCCCGGGGCCGAAATACCCTTTGACAGTATCTACCCCCTCTCAGAGCCTGAACTCAAGGCTCTGAAAGAGTACCTGTACGAGGACCTGAGGAAAGGGTTCATCCGGCCCTCTACCTCCCCCGCGGGAGCCCCCTTTTTCTTCGTAGAGAAAAAAGACTCCTCCCTGCATAGACTACAGAAAGCTTAACGACATACCCGTAAAAAAACGGTACCCGCTCCCACTGATTTCAGAACTCCTCGAGAGACTCCGGGCAGCGAAGATCTTCACTAAACTCGACCTTCGAGGGGCCTACAACCTCGTCTGAATCCGCCCTGGGGACGAATGGAAGACCGCCTTCCGGTCACGTTATGGTCATTTCGAGTACCTGGTCATGCCTTTCGGACTCTGCAATGCTCCCGCCACCTTCCAGCACTTCATTAACAACGTCCTCAGGGACATGCTGGATCTGTTTGTAGTCGTTTACCTGGACGACGATCTTCTCTGAAGACCTCGAGCAGCACCGCGAACACATCCGCAGGGTACTGCAGAGATTCCGACAGAACTCTCTCTATATCAAGCTAGAGAAATGCGAGTTTGAGCGAACCACCACTCAGGCCCTCTGGGGAGATGATGTATCCGAGGAACTAAGTATGGACCCCGGGAAGGTCCAAGCTGTGATGAACTGGCCCGTTCCGAGAAACGAGAAGGAGATACAAAGATTCATTGGCTTCGCCAAATTCTATCGGAAGTTTATCCGGAACTTCTCCAAGGTCATAGCACCAATCGCCCAACTCACCAAGAAGGCAGTCCCCTTCTCCTGGACACCCGAGACCCAGGAGGCCTTCACCAAGTTGAAACTCCTCTTTACTTCTGCCCCAATCCTAATCCACCTGAACCCCGAGCTCCCATTTACAGTCGAAGTGGATGCATCAGACTCCGCGGTGGGGGCAGTTTTGTCACAACTGACAGGGGAGAGGATGCTATTACACCCGTGCGCATATTTCTCCCCTGCCAGATGTCCCCCTCCGAGAAAAACTATGACATCGGGAACAAAGAACTACTGGCGATCAAGGATGCCTTCTCCGAATGGAGACACCTGCTGGAGGGAGCCACCAACCCCATAATCGTACTAACTGACCACAAGAACCTCGAGTTCATCCGCAGTGCTAAGAGACTCTCAGCCAGGCAGGCCAGATGGAGCCTATTCTTTTGCCGCTTTAACTTTCTCATCACCTATCGCCCCGGATCAAAAAACGGCAAGGCTGACGCCCTCTCCAGAATGTTTTCCGAGCCCTCACAGTGTAACAAGGGCCAAATTAACATCTTACCCGAGAGAAGGGTCGTAGGGGCCACCTACTCTAAAGAACTTCTGGGCACAATCAAAGAAGTATACGAAAATGACCCCTTCCTCGCCCACCCCACAGGGAATATCAGCCTTACGTTTAAGAACGGTCATTGGTTTCATCAGGACCTACAACTATATGTACCAGAAAATCGCACGGCTCGAAGTGCTTAAACTCAACCATGACTCCAAGCTGGCCGGCCATTTTGGCACAAGAAAGACCCAGGAGCTTCTCCCCCGCTCCTTCTGGTGGCCAACATACAAGGAGGACATCAAGAGGTACATCTCCTCGTGCACGGTCTGTGCCCACAATAAGACTCCTCGTTCCTCTCCCGTGGGTCTGTTACAACCCCTCCCTATTACCTCCCGCCCCTGGGGCTCGATCTCCATGGACTTTGTGGTAGACCTTCCTCCTTCAAAAGGGATGAACACCATCCTGGTCGTGGTTGACCGTCTCACCAAGATGGCCCATTTCATCCCCTACAAAGGCATACCCGCCGCCAAACAGACGGCCGATCTTATTCTCAGAGAGGTCTTCAGGATGCATGGGATCCCGGACGACGTGGTCTCCGACCGAGGCGTACAATTTGCCTCAAAGTTCTGGAAGAACTTCTGCCTGGCGCTCGGGGTTAAAGTGAACCTGTCCTCCGCTTTCCACCCTCAGTCAAACGGGCAGACTGAGAGAACTAATCAGACCCTAGAGCAGTACCTACGCTGTTTCAGCTCCCACCTGCTTGACCATCTCCCCACGGCCGAGTTCGCTTACAACAATGCTGAGCACAGCTCAACCAAGCACAGCCCCTTCTTTGCTAACACAGGCTCGCACCCGGTGTTCATTCCCCACCTGCCCGTCGCCTCCACCCTCCCAGCAGTGGCCGAACGCCTAACAACCCTACAGGAGGCACAAAAGAACATTATAGACAACCTCCAGCTCGCCCAGAGGCGCTTTAAACAGGGAGCAGACAGACGTCGCAAACCCACCCCGGGCTTCCATGTGGGAGACAAGGTGTGGCTGTCCACCAGGAACCTCAGATTGAAGGTCCCCTCCAAAAAGTTGGCCCAAAGATACATGGGTCCGTTCCGGATCACCGCACAAATCGACGAGGTCACGTTCCGGCTCGACCTTCCGGACTCCATTAGGGTGCACCCTGTCTTCCATTGCTCACTCCTCAAGCCATACGTGGAGAACACCTTCACAGGCCGCCACTCGTCCCCTCCACCACCCGTGAGGGTACAGGGTGAAGAAGAATACGTTGTCGCAAAGATCCTCGACTCTAGGATCCACCGGGGAAGACTACAATATCTAATTGGGTGGGAGGGTTACCCTCCCGAGGATAACTCCTGGGAGCCAGAAGAAAATGTCCACGCCCCCAGACTGGTAAAAGAGTTCCACCAACAGCACCCCGGTAAGCCTGCTCCTGCGGTGCCCAGAGGTCACCTTAGAAGGGGGGAAGTACTGTCGGGATTCAAACCCGTGACCAGCCACATCCCAGGCAGTAGCCCTGCTTACTAGGCTACCATCCTCTCTGGACATTCATCCCTGAAACCTATTATGTAACCTCAGTCTTGCCAAGCCTTGCTCATCACCCTTGATTCCCCACACCTGGTACTTCCCTATATAAGTCCAGCCCCTTGCGCTCCAGCTTGCTGATTATTGAGCTCCTGAGCCTTGATCAAGCGTCTCCTCATCTGCTGCTCTTGCTACTATTGGAAGTCCACTGCTGACCAGGAATTGCTTACCGACTACTCTTCTGCTTTGTTCCTACCTACTGAACTGCTACCACCGTTGCCATCCGGATTGTCTGACCACGCTTACTGACGCCTACCCTGACCCACCGCCTGCCTACCGACTATGCCTCTGCCAGACTTCCTGCACATACTACCTGCCTGCGGTCCTTGCCACTGGGCTCCACTCCTACCTCCAGCCAGCGGTACTCTGACTCAGGTGAGCATGTAGGACTGTTACAAACAGAGGATTTTGAGAGATTTTGGCCCCTGTCACCCAGGCTCAGCAGGGGTTCATTCACGGCAAAAGGGGGGTCATGTCACCCAGCAATAGAACGGAGGATTTTGAGAGATTTAGGCCCATGTCACCCAGGGACAGCAGGGGTTCATTCACGGCAAAAGGGGGTTCATGTCACCCAGCAATAGAACAGAGGATTTTGAGAGATTTAGGCCCCTGTCACCCAGACACAGCAGGGGTTTGTATATGCCAAAAAATGGTAAAATGTCACTCGACAATTGAAAATAAGATTTTTTATTTTTATTTAGGGCACTAAAATTGGCACTTTTTTGCATTAAAATGCCTCTAAAATAGTCCTTGAAAAGGCTATAGGGATGTAAAAGGCAATAAAATGTGCTTAAGAGCATGGCAACTGCTCTGCAAACAAATG